>NW_004524616.1:7103948-7112257 GCF_000260255.1 Octodon degus
CTGTCTGTCTGTCTGTCTTTTTTTCTTTCTTTCTTTCTTTAAAAGTCATTAACTCCTCAGTCAGATTAAAGTGGGTTATTTTGTGTGCAATATTTAATTATCATAATAATCACTGATGTACTTTAAAACTCAACTGATAACTTTTAAACTAAAGGAAAAAATCAATATTCATTTAAAACCACAGAACGATTGTTTCTAGATAAAATGTCTAAGGAAGAGACTCACAAATTTATTGAAATGAAAAGATCAGCAATAGAGTCGTAAAGTAAATCAAAGACTAACCAGCCATGGCTGTTTCATTATTTTCAAGTAAAAGGCAATCTCTGGAAATTGTGTGCTTATGATTACTATAATTTATGGGAAATGTTTTTATTTCCCTGCTTGCTGAAAAATGAAGTACGCAATCTTCCTTTCACAAACCAGTGTGCAATAAAAGACAAAGGCTACAAAACATTTTCCAAAAGAAATTAATGTATATAACTTCTATTAGCAGATCACTTAATGTGCAGCAGACTAAGTTACAGAAAATACCTTGGTTCTGTCTGAATGTCAAGCTTTTCTGTAGGAGAAGAAACAACACTGAAGACTGTAATTCAGAGACTGTATTGTTATTATAACAGAAGTGAAATATTCCAGGGTGCACTAAATATGTACTAACCACTTTCAATTTTGAATATCACTTAATAAAGTGCATCTGTGTTTTTAATTGTAAAAATCAAATATATAGAAATTTCCTCTTGATATAGAACAAAGATGAGGTAAAGGGGCACTTCGTGTTACTGATTTTTTAATTGTATTTTAATGCTATTCCAAAATCATTTATATACTTTATTTTATCTTAAAGAGAAAAAATAAGAAAAATATAAAATTTCAAAAACACAATGGCTGGAGAGTAATAATGTCTAGTACATTTCTTATAGTTGTGATCAAAGTAGATGTTTAAATTACAAGATACAGGCATAAAGAACTGATCAAACAATATGAGCATAAAACTTTTTATAAAGAATTAATAGAAATTAGTAGTGTATTTATTTAATCTATCTTGTTTGTATGCAGGATAGATAGATAGATAGATAGATAGATAGATAGATAGATAGCTATCACACATGTACATTTCTTTTCCCTTCTTTCTTTTCTCCTTTCCCCCATCCCTATTTGTTTTGCTTTTGAACAGTTTATTCCCTGTTTCATATTATCTATTGTACATTTGGGGCTTCATTTACTATTCTAGTTTTTTTATACTAGGGAGATTGTATGATGCTTACATGTCTGATTTATTTCACTTGAGTGCAGATTCCAGTTGCATCCAGGGCTGTCTTTTCACTGTGTTGGTGATTTCTTTTGATGTACCTCTAAAGGCCTCAATTTTGTTTTTCTTTATAGCTGAGTAATTCTCTATTTTATAAAAATTTCACATCTTTTTTATTCATTCCTCATTTGATGGATATTTGGGTTGTGTCAAAGATTTGACTATGACAAATTGTGCTGCTATAAACAAGGGTGAGCATAGATCACTGTGGCATGGTATTATCAGTTGTTCTGGGAACATGTTCAGAAGGGCAATAGCAGGGTTAAATGGGACCCCCAATACTAGTTTTTGAGAAATCTCCACACTGATTTCCATAGTGGTGGTACAGTCTACATCCCCACCAACAGTGGAGAAGGATTCCTTTTCCCTCACAGCATCTCCAGCATTTCTTATTAGTTGATTTTCTTATGACAGCCATTCTTTCTGGGTAAGATGGTATCTGAATGTTGTTTCAATTTGCATTTCTTAAATGACCAATGCTGTGGAACATTTATTTGCCGTTCGTATTTCTTCCTCTAAGAATTGTATGTTCATTTTTGGATTTGGGTCTTTGAATTTTGGGAGCCTGATTTTTTTTTTACTACTTTATATATTTTAGATTGAAGTATTTTTTTGAGTGATTGTTGGTTAACAATTTTACCCAATTTGTGGGTTGTCCTTTCACTGTATTGGTGATGTATTTTGATGTGCAGAAACTTCTCAATAAGATGATATCATTCTTTGAAGTAATTGCTGTACAGTTTGGCTTTTGTTCATGAACTGACTACCTTATGTCTTCAAAATTTCTACTTACTTTCTCTTCAAGAAGATTTATTTTTTCTGGTTTAATGTTTATCTGTAATCCACTTTGACTTCAGTTTAGTGCACACTGTTATGCCTGGATGTAATTGTAGTTTTCAGCATGTAGAGATCTAGTTTTTCCAGCACTATTTGTCAAATAGGCTATCTTTGTTCCAGTGAACATGTTTGGGCCCTTGTCGAAGATAAGGAGGTTTAATTGTGTTTGTAGTTGTATCAGTCTCTTATAATCTGTTCCATTGATCCTTGTATCTGTTTCTTTGTCAATACCATGCTGATTTTATCACAGTATCTTTGTAGTATAATTTCAAGTCAGGGATTGCAATGCCTCCTGTTTTGCCTTTGTTGCCCAGGATTGCCTTTTCTATTCTAGGTTTTTTCTTTTTCCAAATAATTTTTTTTTTTTTTTTTGCCCGGCAGAAGTTGGTTTTATTTTTTAACGTATCTGGTTGTTGCAGGGTCTCACTACTCTGCTTGGACTCATAGTGAGCCTCCTGCTTTCAGCCTCCCTAGTGCTGGGATTACAGGCATGTACCACTATACCGAGTCTGGCTGGCTCAGCCCATTTTCACAATGTTATTTCTTCTTATCCAGGACCAAGGAATAGCTTTTCCTATTTTGAAAACTCACTGATATCTTTTTTCAAAATCAATTCATTTCAGAAAAAATTGACAATATCAGTGTAACACTTTATGAAGAATTAATAGAAATTAGCAGTATAGTTATCTAATATATCATATTATTTATATACACATTTATATTTACATTTATGTTTACTTTACTTTTTCCTTTTTCCTTTCCCCCAATCTCAATTTGTTTTGCTTTTCAACATATTATTCCCTTATTCATATTATGTGTTGTACATTTAGGCCCTTATTTTACTATTTCAGAGTATTGTAGATTTCATTGTATGGAAATTTTACTTCCTTTCTTAGATTAATTCCTAGGTATTTCATGTTTTTTATGCTATTGTGAAGGGTATTATTTCTTTATATTCTCTATCAATGAGTTTGTTATCTGTGTAAAGGAATGTTATTGATTTTTTTGGTGTTGACTTTGTATCCTGCTTTGCTACTGAGTTTGTTTATTAATTCTAGGTACTTTCTGGTACAATATTTTTTGGGCTTCATATAGAGTATAATATCATTTTTGTATAATGATAGCTTAACTTCTTCTTTGTTGTTCTTATTCTTTTTATTTCTCTCTCTTGTCTAGTGGCTCTGGCTAATGTTTCCAGAACTATATTGAAAAAGAGTGATGATAATGAACATCCTTGTCCCGCACTTGATTTAGAGTAAAAGCTTTCAGTATTTCACTATTCAGAAAGATGTTGGCTAAATCATTGATGGTTTCTGATAGATGGCTTTTATCAGACTCAGGAATAGGCCATCTATTCCAATTTTCTCTAGGGACTTAATCATAAGTGAATACTGGTTTTTATGAAAAGCCTTTTCCAAATCTATTGAGATGATTATGTGGTTTTTGGTTGTGACTCTATTGATAGACTATATTTATAGATTTTCATATATTTAACCATCCCTGCATCTGTGAGATGCATCCTACATTGTCATGAAGTATAATTTTCCTGATGATTTGCTGAATTCAATTTGCTACTATTTTATTGAGGATTTTAGCTTGTACATTCATGAGGAAGATTGGATTGTAATTCTCTTCTTTGGTTGAGTGTTGAGTTTTCCTCTGGTTTTGGTATCAGTGCAATACTTGCTTCTAGGAATGAGTTCAGGAGTATACTTCCTTTTCAATTTCACTGAAAAGTTTTAAGGAATATTGGGATTAAATCTTCACTAAATTTCTTGTAGAATTTAGCTGTGAATAAAACCATCAGGACCTGGGCTTTTCTTTGTCAGTAATATTTTTTACTACATTTTCAATTTGATTGGCTGATACTGGGTTAATCAGAGTTTTTATATCTTCTTGATTGTGTTTTCGAAATTTGTACCGATCTAGGAATCTATTTCTTCTGTGTATTCAATTCTGTGAGAGAAAGGATTTTCAAAATAGGTATGGATGATCTTCTGAATTTCCACAGGGGCGGTAGTAATTCTGCCTTTTTTATTCCTCATTGCTTGAATTTGAGTTTTTCTTTTGTCTTTTTGATGAGGTTTGCTAGATGTTTATCAATTTTATTTAATCTTTTGAAGAAACAGCTCTTTGATTCATTAATTCATTGTATTGTGTTCTTTGTCTCAATTGAATTAATTTCTGCTGTAATCATTATAGTTTTCCCCCATCTTTGGGCTTTGGGCTTGTTTTTCTGGTTTTTTTCTTTTTCTTTTTTTTTCAAAAGCTTGAGGTGAAGCATTAGGATATTTATTTGTTCTCATTCTGTTTTCTGATATGTAAGCTCACTGTTATAAATTTCCATCTGAGAATGGCTTTCATTGCATCCCACAAGTTCTGGTAAGTTGCATTTGAATTTTCTTTGGGTTGCAGATATTGTTTAACTTCTCATTTAATTTCATCTGTACTCCATTGGTTGCTGAAGAGCATGTTATTTAATTTCCATATAATTATGGAGTTTTTGTAGTTTCTATTGCTAATTTTCAGTTTCATTGCACTTTCATCATATAATTTGCATGGATAATTTCTGTTTACTTACATTTACTTAAGTATGACCTATGGAGTATTATGTGGTCTAATCACATGAGCAGTCTAAAAGAATGTATTTTTAGATGTTGTTGGGTGGAATACTCTGTAAATGTTCTCTAAGTCTATTTGTTCAAAAGTTTAGTTCTGTTCTCCTACCTCTTTGCTAATTTTTCTTCTACCTGACCTATCTTTTCAAGATATGGGGGTTTAAAGTTTCCTATTAATATTGTGTTAATGGTTATTATATTTTTCATGTCCTTTAAAATTTGTCTGTTATAATTGGGTGCTCCCATATTTTGTGCATACATGTCTATGACTGTTTTTTCTTCCTCTTTAGTTTTCTTCTAAAGTGTGTAGTGACATTCTTTACCATGTTTGATAATTCTTAGTTTGAAGTTCAGATTGTCTGTGAACCGAATTACTACCCTTGCTTTTCTTTGAGCTCCTTGGACAGGTAGTATTGTTTTCTATCCTTTGACTTTTGGGCTATGAATTCCCCTTTTGTTTAAATGTGACTTTTTTATACAGCACATCATTGGATATTGTTTCTTGATTCTCTCTGATAATCTATTTCTTTTAATTGGTGAATTGAGTCCATTTACATTGGTGGTTTTAATTGATATTACTGGCTTATGTTTGTCATGTTATTTTCCTGCTTTTAGTTCCCTACTTTTTCTGAATCTAATTGTTTTCCCTGTGTGGTGAGTTCTTTCTGTTAATCTTGGAATTGTAGTCATTTTGTGATTCTCTTTTTTTTCTTTTGTTTTTATGTTGATGCTTGCTAATTTCTTATGATAGATAGATTTATCATTAGTATTGAAGCTTCCCTAGGAGTGTCTTTTCTTCTGGTATGTCCTCTAGATGTAGCTGGTTCTTTGTAGCTATCTCATGACCCTGTCTTCCCAATTTGTAAAATATGTAAAGTTAATTTTGGCTCAGCAATCAATCCTTTGGTACTGGGCTGTGGATATAATTATGACTCCATATAATCACAGCATTATCATACAGGGAAGAGTAACTGATAATAAAATATATCACATCTTGGCTAAAGTAGTACAGTTAGTAATAACAATAATTTCAAGTACAGCTTAACTACTGGAAAATTATTTTAACCATTAGCCTGCTGCCTCCAATAACAGAAGCAAACTCTAAAGTTACATAACAAAATTAAACATATTCCTTGTATTTGCAGGCATTGACTTTTCATTTTTTGGAGTGATTTTACCCTTCTTTCAGGGGGTTACAGGGAAGTTAAGATGGTTAGGGAATAAGATAAAGTGGTTTAGTGAATCAAATATACTAATGAAGGCTGGAGGTAAAAGGATGGCTAACTGAGTTTTGGGAAACTGGAGGACACAAAAATGAGGGAATGATACAGGATGCAAAGGAGTAATCAAAAAGTAAGAGACAATGTTTATTTACTTGAATATTTACATTAAAAATAATTGAAAAAAGAGGAAAAGAGGATCAATAGAAGAAAGTGAAAAAGAAAGGTAAGATACTTAAACAGTGAAAAAGCAGAAGAAAAGAGGAGAATGGACAAGAAAACAATTTTAGATAAAGGAGATCAGCAAAATAGAGGACACAAAGAGAGAAACAAGAAAAAATCCAAATACAAAAATAACCACAAAATACAAACCAAACAAGATGAAATCCAGCTAGATAGAAAAGGGATAGTCACTCAGAAGAACAAGGAGGAAGAAAAATGGGAAAGAATCTCTGATATTTCTAGTTCTGTAATAGTGTCTGTGTCAGATTCCAGAAATGTGCTGTGTCCTCTGGCCAAGTTTGCCTGGGAATGGTGCTGAGCATGGAGCGAATCTTGGCCTCAGAATGGGGCACCTGAGACTGGTCATATGTTGGTGGTGTTCTCCAGTGCCCAACCTCTGCTCCTTGATGCTGCTTCAGACACTTCTATGTTGTTGGTCTCACTGATTACACTATGTGCTCTGGTTGGCTGAGCTGTCTATGGAGAGACAGTCTTCCAAAGGTGTGTGTGCATGCTCCCATGCCAGTCTATTGAGGAGCCACTGTCTGGGTCTAATAGACCCGGAAGACTGCCCAGCAAAGGCATACTTCGATTTATATACATTGTCATAAAAATTTGGTAATGTTTGGTCAATTATAAAGCCCAAAGACTCTCTGAAAATAAAAATTATTTGATTTGGGTTATATTTTTAGAATGACATTCATTAGCATGTGCACGTTGAAATTCCTCTACTAGAAGTAGGCAAATATTTTCTATAAAATGCCAGACACAAAATGTTTTAGGCCTCATAGGCCTACTGCCTCTGTTAACAATTATTCAACTCTATGTTTCACTAAAAGAAAACCAGAAATAGTAACAATCTAAAAGCTATCTGAGTTCCCAGACAACTTCATTACAAAAAGAGGAAGAGCTAGATCTGTGATGATGACTATTGAATGCCATTCAATAATCAAATATATTTATCATTTTTAAGATTTTTATCTTTGTTACCTTCATTTGATGTAATATTTTTCTATTTAATGTTTTTTATAAATTAAGAGTGAAGCTGAGAAGACAGCTTGGCAGTATAAGCACCTGCCTGGCAAGCCCAAGGACTTGGGTTCTGTCCCTGGTATTGCATGCTGTCCTGGCCCCATGCCATGTACTATTACCTTTTTAACAGTACAATATATTACAACTGGATAGTACCCAAAACTTTGAAATACAAGACCCAAGAAAATGAAATTTAAAAGAAGTTACCTTGTGCTTATGGCAATAAAACCCCCTGAAATTATCCTAACGTGTAGATTATTTCGACCTGGACACTGAAACTGTATTGAAATCCCAGTACAGAAAGATCACGTCTGAGCTGTGTAGTGATAACTTGTACCAAATCAGTCAGTCAATCAATCAATCAATCAAACAATCAATCAACTTTTCAAAACAGTAAGGCTCAAGCACACCTAATACTACAACACATCATAATTTAACAAACTTTGATTTATTACAAATTATTGCAACAATATTTTCAGAAATATCTTTTATTACTACATGATACCATACCTATATATGTTTATACATTCTGTTCATTAGTACACTCACAAAAGCTTTACCTTTTTAACAGTACAATATGTTACAACTGGATAGTACCCAAAACTTTGAAATACAAGACCCAAGAAAATGAAATTTAAAAGAATTTACCTTGTGCTTATGGCAATAAAACCCCCTGAAATTATCCTAACTTGTAGATTATTTCTTATTCTATTGTAGTATGAACATTTTGAATGATCTTATTGATATTCTATGTTTGCACTATATCCATGATACATTTCAATTCTCATTAGAATTTGTACAATCTAGAAATAATTTGTATGAACATAGTTTCATTTTCCTTGATGGTGATGACTAGTATTTCTGTATTATATTTTATACTTAGAAGTTTTATGCTTCATAAAATCATATAAGAATAAAAAATGAACCACAAAAACATATAAATTCTTTCATATAAATAGAGTTCTTGGATATACTCCTTGACCTTAACATGGTGAAAACTCATGGTTGGTTACAATAACTGATGATAATGAAGTAGATTTTTTAGCTCCTAAAATAATTTTTGCTTTCAGA
>NW_004524616.1:7112572-7120598 GCF_000260255.1 Octodon degus
ACTTATATTACAAATATATTGTCTCACATAGACAGATATGTGTTGATTTTTATGTTTAAGTTGATATTTTTAAGATTATTTTTAATTTTCACTTATTGGCTTTTAATTTTTTTCAGTATTTTTCTCTATATTTTTGGTTTTCTTTCTCTAAAGATTTGGAAAATATTATTTTCATTTTATTCTCAGTGGTGGGATTTATCTTTTAAATAAATAAATTTATTGACTTCACCTATAAACAAAATAAAGATAATTGAGGCTTTTATCTTTATTTTATTTTTTTATGAGCAGAATATATTTACTGGGGGAAAGAAAGCTTCTGTCCAGGAGAGGGACAGAAGGCAGGCCAGAGTGGGTTGTCCCGGGGAAGCTATCTCTTCCAGAGCCTTTTATAGTGTAAAACCATGTAATGAGATGGGTCTAAGGTCTTGGAAAACATGGCAATTCGCTTAGGTAGACATGAGGTGTGACAAAACTATGGTCAGCCAATGATATTACAAACACCATTACTCAGATGAAATTGATTAAATCCAGTACCAAATGAGGAAGTGACTCACGTAGTTAAGTGGGAATGAATATGGGATAGGGTCTGTTCCTGTTGGGTATTGGGTTAATGACTCATTTGGATTCTTTCAAGGTGATTGTTACCTACTTAGTATATCAATCCCTGATGCCCATCTCTAGGGAATTGTGTAGCTCTATTTGTTTCCTCTTTTGTCTTGAGGTCTCTCCTAAATTGTGAAGTCACCTTGCCTTCCATCTTGTCCTTGAGCACCTGGCTCTCTCTTCCTATAATATTTGTATCTAATTCAGCTGTTTATTGTGAGGGAACCATGAACGATGACGATCAGCATTGGCAGAGCTCTCTTAAACATGAGACTTAATCTCTGTTTCTAATCCTCCATGGCCATTGGATATTATCTCAAATGGGCACATGAAATACAGGATCTAATGTAAACACTGAGCAATTTCTGATTGGCAAGTGGTGCCACTGGTGGGTAACTACTGGCACATCTGCATGAGCATCTATTAAAAGTTTAGCAGGTTTCTCCTTATATTATCACTTATCATGGCTTCTCTGAGGCTCAGAGGGGAAGACCCATGACCACTTCATCATGAAACACCTCAGCTGAGACAAATTCTTTCATGCAAAAGCTGCTAACTTCTGGAGCTAATATCAGATATTTTGGGCCCACTGAACAAGATACAACTTTTTTTGGTTCTGTCTCCTGCAGGCAGCCCTCCCAAGGAATGTGAAGATATCTTCTCTTGTAATGAGGCAGGAAACCCCAAGAAGGCTCATCTCACTTGGGATATATGAGATAGACAGTTAGTTAAGGCCTCAATATGTCTCAATAGACAAAATCTGGTGGATCCCAGTAAAAGAAATCTAAAATTAATCTAGCATATTTGCTATACGTTTTAACTGTATGATTATCTGGGTTTTGGTATCTTTTAGGAAGCAATTGATTATCTGAGAGATTAGAACATGCATAATTAAGGAATAAGCATTTGAGCTAACAAGTAAATCCATAAACTTTGTGAAAAAATAGCAATTGTAACCCAATTGACTTTTAGACCTTTATTTATGGAGTCTGACACTTTGCTTTAAGTCCCTCTAGCTTTAGCTAAGAGGTCACACTTGCATTTGCTATCAGCATGATATACCTGAGTTACATCAGAAATCAACCAGGTCAATTTACACATTTATCATGAAATATATAGAATTCAGTCAGATTAAACCAATGTCCAATTCAGTGTTTTAGATTTGACCATGGGTGTCATCAAGAGACATGGGGAGGACTTTTTCTTCTAGCACTGTGCCTCTGAGTTTTATGGCACAAATAAAAGACCTGGCTCTATCTATGGGCCCAAAGCTATTGGACGCTGTGTAGCCAGTGTCTTCAGAATTTTTGTGCTGGCAGGATTTTATCTGTCCTTGTGGATCTGTTTTAACTAGTGAAATACTTTTTAAGTTTTGTACATGGATAATATATGCTAGATTTATAAAAAAAATCAGTAAAAAATCTGTCTCAGCATCATTTTGATTAGTAAGCAACCTGAACATATATGCTAGTACTTAGACAGGATAAAATTACTCCAGGATGAGAGCTAGCATTTTAGTCATAACTAAGGGGAAGAAGTGAAGAGAAAGTTACCTCAGTCACAGTTAAAGCAAGATATATTCTAAAGTCTGTTTCTATTGAGGTGGATGACTGGAAGATCAGGGTTGGAGAAGCACAAAGAGACTTATGCCAATGTCCAGTAATAGGCTGGGTTTTACTCAGGGCTCCTCTATGCAGATGACAACTAGAGATAACAGTCTGGCCAGAGGGAGGAGGCAGGTCCAAGTCCCTTTTTAGTCCTACTGGAAAATCTGAGACACTGAGTCTGAGCTCTGTGGTCTGCACCTCAGAGTGTAGTCTCATTTCCAGGGGCTTCCTTGGCGGTCAGGGCATGACTTGTGGGCCTCTTAAGACTGTCCTTTTTTGGGTAGCTTGGCTTCTAACAGGAGTAGTAGATGAACCTCATTGTCACTGAGCTCTTCTTAGAGCCAAGAGAATCAGACTTAGGGTCTGCTTTGAGGCTACAACAAAGGCAGCCATTTGTGATATTTCTGTTTTCTTTCCCTGGTTTTCTCCCAGTTATGGTTATATGACACTAAAGAAGTAGTTTTCATTAAAATATTAAGTGAGTTCTCTGGAACAAAAGTTATCTTTTGTAGCTCTTTTCTAATATCTGGAGTTGACTGCATAGTGAACTTATTTTAAGAGTAATTTGCACCTCTATTGAATTAAAATCTAGGGAAATATGCTTTACCAGTTCCTCAATCAAAGTTTCTAAAGAGCCAGGGAGATGGCTCAGTAGAATAAGTGCTTCCCTGGAAAGAGCAAGAGCCTGAGTTCAATCCCCAGTTCTGAAAAAAAAAAAAAAAAAAAAAAAAAAAGATTCTAAGCAACAAGTGGCATTCATCTTTCTCTTGATAAACAACTGAAAGTTTAAAATAATTAGAAGGCTTGGTTTTAGTTCTTCTTAAACCTTTAAGAATACACACTAGAAAATGTCTCTTGCATTCTCATGCCAGGCTGTCTATTAGGCAACCAGGGGTCTGACTATTTGGGTTCCAATGGGAACAGATAGTTCCACTGGCTGCCTATCTGTTGGATGTTTAAAATTAACAATATATTTATCTCAAAATGTAATAGTCACTTGTAATGCTACCTTTCATTAGAAGTCAAAGCTTGGTTTATGATTTACAATACATCACTTCAATCTGGTTGATAGGTCTGAGTAAGTCATCTAAAGACATCAATGTACTTATCAGCGTCATCTAAAGATCTTCTAAGATGTGACTTTATCTTTTAGGTCACAGAGAAAAAGGCACATGAACTCCAGAAGTTCTAAATTGTCTATTTACTTCTTTAAAGTATATCATCTTTGAGGAGCTTGTCTAAATTCACCTAATGATGGGTGTAGCCTTGTAGGTCCTGAATTATAGCTTTTTTAGAAGCCCACCCTTTAGAAGGGCAAATAAGGAAAACCTTACTTTCAGTAATGGTGGATGAGACTGCTATTAACACAGTCTTGTGTTAGGCTCCAAAAGTCAGGGAGGAGCAGCCTTAGGCTCCAGGAGAGTGAATGTCTCAGACACCTGAACTTCCTTGTTCTCCTGTAGCTCACATCTACACTTCAAAACTTAGTAACAATGAGTTTCTTACTGCAAACAAAATCTGAACTTAAGATTTTTTTTTTTTACCATTTTGCTCTTACAGTATCATTCTAGTTGTAAAATAGTGTCATAATTTATACTTTCCTCTATATTCCACTTTGGCTCTAGGTGGTTCATAGGCCACACACATTTTAAAATGGTGTATTGGAAGCACAGCACTTTCCCTGCTGTACTGTAAAAGAGATCACCTTTGGAGGTAGACAAAAGAGATGCTTGACTGGAGAACTTTGCCCCAGGCCCTAGGGCAATGAAATCTCCAAGATACTTGTGTTCTTCCAGGGCAACCTTTCCTAGAAGCACTAGGCTATATTAAAGCTTTGGTCCTCACAGGTAAAACTTACATTTATCCTCTAGCAATTACATTTTCATGTTGGTAAAAACACTTTAAAGCTGACAAAAATCTGTCTTATAATTAGTTAACATATAAGTCACAGGTGTAAATCATTACCCTGATAGCTTCTGTAGAATATAAACTTTTGCAAGCTACCTCAGCCTAATTTCTGAAGGAGTGACTCATTAAGCTGCTCCACTGAAAAGCTCAGGTAGAATTTTTAGTTTACTAGCAGAAAGAGAAAAAAAATCAATAGGTAAGTGGAGATCTTTCAGCTGTCAAGAGCCAGTTTCCACCAAGCACCTTTAGGCATCTGCCAGAGAGTAGCCCTGGCCATGACCTCCCAGGTGTTCTCAGTTTCTATTGGCTCACAAAACCAGAGATCAGTCTCCGGAAAGGAATCCAGTTTCCTCTCTGGTCAACATTCCATCAGCCATTGGCTTCAATGAGGATTCATCAAAGAAGAGCTGAGGAAACATGTCCTCTGCTTCAAAGAGTGGCAGCTGCTCTAGAAGCATTTACTATCTAGGAGAGTAACCACTGTTTGTCCAAGTTCTATAAGATATAGTTAAAAGACTGAGTAAGATTACCTAGTACTTTACAGTAAAGGTTTTTAAGTCTACAACTTATCTCTTATGCACCTAAATGATAACTAGACCTAGGGGAAAAGGTTGAGATCCTCCCTTACATTAAATATGCTTTGGTCTCATAAGTGTGCTGCTTTTAGTGATAGCTCCTTTTGGTGTCACCCAGAAGTTTGTTCTTTTCACTGTGTCTCAGGTTTAGCCTTCTGAAAGAGATCTGCCCAGAGTACTATGCTGGGTCATGGTTTTTATATGTGTCCTCCTGAATGGGAATAGTTTCTCTTTTCTCATCTGATGCAGAGACAGGCTATATGTCCTTCTAAAACGACTTCCATGTCTTTAGTGTTAAGTGTTGATTTTCTAAGGCTTCACTTAGTTCAAACAGTCTAGAGTTTTCCTAATTTTACATGCTTCTAAAATGAAAGTACAAAGATCTGGGAAAATTAGGAGTAAAGCCAAAGAAAAGAAACTGAAACAGAGCAGGCCTGACATTTCCTCTAGCTTGTAGAGGAAAATCAGAGTCAGTCTGTCCCACTGAAACTTATCTTCTAAGTCTTTAAGAACAGTTGCTGACCTAATGTCATTAAGTTGGTAAAAGGCGTCCTGTGTTTCACGTACAGTCATGTATATTTTCTAAGTCTTAGCTGGATTTAAAAGTCCATTTTATAGAACTTTGTGTAAAGTCTACTAGGAGCCTTACTAATCTTACTTTCTCTAGTGCAATTGTCTAAAGTCAAGCAGGGAATACCAGTACACTTAGTAACTATTTTAAATGCAATGTATTCAAGTACAAAACAGTCATAAAATGTCCAATTAAATAAATATCATGGGTCCAGGGAGATAGCTCATTAGAATGAGCAATTGCCTGGCAAGCACAGGGTCCTGAGTTCAATCCCCAGTACTGTAAAAGAAAAAAATAATAAAAGAATAAAAGTACTTTTAAGGGGCTGGGGAGATGGCTCAGTAGAATAAGCACCTCTTTGGCAAGCTCAAGGGCCTGAGTTCAATCCCCAGTTCTGCAAAAATAAATAAATAAATAATTTAATTAATTAAATATCATAACCTTCTAACATCCATGTTTTAACTCAGATTTACCAACAACATTTTGACCAATATTTTAACAAAACCATATGAAAGACAAAGCATAAGCAATTTTAACAGAACTATGAGACAGAGCTGTTTGAGGCAAAACATGAAGAGTTATGAATAATGAGCAAAGACATATCAACATTTGAAGCATAAACATTTGTTACCTAAGCAAGTCCCAATCCAGAATCTATGAAATAAAAGCAAACTCATACTGTTGTAGGCAGCTGTTTTAGATAGAACTATTATAGACATTCAGACAGGGCCAAGCCCTCAAGGAGAAAAGATGGAAGACAAGGTGACTTTGAAACTTGAAAGAGACAGACAATCCCTATAGGCTAGACCTCAAGACAAAAGAGGAAACAAATACAGCTACATATTTTCCTAGGAAATATGTAGACATCAGGGATTGATATTTTAAATAGGTATCAATCTCCTTAAAAGAGCCCTAGAGTCACTAATCCAACCCCCAACAGGAAGAGACCTTGTCCCATAGTATGCCCACTTGCTGTGTAACTCTCTTCCCCAATTGGTCTTGGATTTAATCAATTTTATGAGTAATGGTGCTTGTATTCTCATTGGTTGAGCACAGTTTTGTCCCATCTCTTTCCCACCTAAGCGAGTTCCCATGTTCTCTACCACCTTAGACCCACCTCATCATATGGTTTTACACTATAAAAGTGCCTGGAAGAGACAACTTCCAAGGGACCACGTACTCAGGCCCCCTCTCCTGTCACTCTCTTGGACAAAAGCTTTCTTTCCCCCCAATAAATATATTCTGCTCATCACCTCCATTTGTTGTTCCTAAAATTCATTCTTTGGTTTTAGAGAACACAAACTCATTCCAGGTATCTGTCAGGTCAGGAGTTTCATTTTTTCCCTATATCATTTGGAGGTCATTCACAGAGATCATTTTTCCTCTATATCAATACCTCCATCCAATGATCTCAGTGGGTGACCTCCAAATGATTTAGCAGAAAAAAATGAAACTCCCAACCTGAAAGGTACCTGGTATAAGTTCATATTCTCTAAAACTTAACAATGAATTTTAGAAACAAACAGAGGTTATGAGCAGAATATATTTATTGGCAGAAAGAAGGCTTCTGTCTGCAAGAGGGACAGAAGGGGGCCCAAGTGAGTTGTCCTTTGAGGCTTTGATATTTTTCTTAAATAAAGTGAAATAATAAACAAGACTATCCTTGGCCTCACTTCCTTTTCACGCTTTATCATTTGATTTTTTTTTTCTTCTGCATTGCAGAGAACTGAATCCAGGATCTGAAACATGCTACACAAATGGTTTAATGCTGAGCTAACCCCAAAGCCTACACTGTACATTTTGATAAGAAATCTGAGATTTTATGTATTCTATTTTTCCATGTATATTAAACTTTGTAAACATATACACGTAAAAATTTCAAAGAATTTTTTTATTTTTAGCTTTCTGTTTACTTTGTTTTGTTATTAGTTCTTGTCAACACTCTTAGCTAGATGCGGTGCTACACATTTATAATCCAAACACTGAGGAGACTGAGACAGGATGATCACCTTGAGTGTGAGGCATACCTGGGCTATATAGTAAGTTCAAGGCAAGACTGAACATGTAGCAAGATCTTGACTCAGAACAACAATAGCAAAACAAAAATAACATAGCATAGCATGACAATAGCAAAGGAAATAAACCTCTGGAAGGCAGTTACTGTTCTGTTTTGTTTTAATCTCTGTAAGGTCACTACCTCCAAAAGGTAGTGAATTTCTCTCTCTCTCTCTCTCTCTCTCTCTCTCTCTCTCTCTCTCTCTCTCTCTCTTTGCTGTGGTTGAATTTTACAACCTCTTTGATTATTGAGATTTTATTTTATTATTTGTTTTCTACCAATAAAGCAAACTAAATTTGAGAAATACAGCAAGGTTGAACACACCACTACATTGTCAAGAATATTTTAATGCAAAGTAAAAGTGACACCTCAGATGTCCCTACTAACTAAAATTGTTGTACCCTGACTATTTGTGTTCATTTAGGTGGAATGGGTAGGAGAATCATGACCAAAGAATGATTTGGGGACTTTCTGTTGTTGGTTATTTGTTTTGTTTCTTGAGACTTGTAAGAACAATGAGAAGAGAGAAAAAAAAAAAAACCATCTAATAATCTGCCCTTACAGTAAAAATACTCTTGTATACTTTTACTGATAATAGTGCAATTTTTATCTAATGGCAGTAGATCTCTTTTAATATAACCCCTGTGTGTGTTAAAGAAATTCTTGTGGCTAATTTTTTTTTCTTTCAACATTAAATAACTTAAAG
>NW_004524616.1:7130544-7136990 GCF_000260255.1 Octodon degus
TTTGTATCTGTGTATTCAAAGTGGTTAGGATAAATATATAGTTACATTCTCTTAATGAATAGAATGATTTGTTCTAATGGTATTTGTAAATAGGATCTCAAGTTCGCATCTTGTACAGCAATTAACAACTAAGAAGAATGTATGCAGTGTGTTAATTATTGAAACTGTCCTAGCGATTTGATTTGAAACTGTTCCATTGGTATTCGTTTATCAATAAAATTATGAAAAAAAAGAATGCCTTGTAATGAGCACACACTTTATATCCCGACAAAAGTAAATGAAGTGCCCTGTAACCCAGTATCAGGTTAACTGAGTAAACTAACCATCTTTTGCTTTCCATAGCAACATGGACTAATGTTCAAATGAAAATAGTCCGCATTCCATTTTGCCCATATATCTATATTCACTGCTCACTTTTTAATTTTATTTTATTAATTTTATTGAGTAATTAATAGCAATGAGAGATTTTCAAAATCAATTAATATTACTGTTTCAGTAATTAATACATTGCACATTGTTGTCTCCATAGTGATTATTCATAGTAAAAGATGCAAACATGATATACTGTCCAAACACTACTAGTACAAATCTTTCTTCTCACTGAATTAAGAGAAATCCATCTCACCCCAGAAAGAATGGCTGTCATAAAGAAATCAACCAACAACAAATGTTGGAGAGGCTGTAGGGAAAAAGGAACCCTTCTCCACTGCTGGTGGAATTGTTGATTGGTGTGACCATTATGGAAATCAGTGTGGAGACTGCTTAAAAAACTAGGATTGGAAATCCCATTCCAAGCAGCTATCCCCCTACTGGGAATTTTCCGTGAGGAGCTGAAAACAGCATATCATAGTGACAGAAGGGTACCTATGTTTGTAGCACCAAAATTTATGATACTCAAATCTTGGAAACAACCAAGATGCTTGTCACTGGAAGAATGGATGAAAAACATGTAGTATTTTTAAACAATGGAGTATTACTCAGCTATAAAGAATGATAAACTCAAAGCCTTTATATTTAAGTGGATGCCACTTGAAGATGTACTCATAAGTGAAATAAACCAGAACCACATATGTAAATATAGTCCCCCAGTATAAGAACTCAAAAGAAGAAATAAAAACAGAAAGGTGTAGCACAATTAAAAGGAAAGCAAGAACCTGAGGATTAGACAACAAAGAGAGGGCATGGAAAAAAGCTAGGAAACATGACAAGGTCAAAGCCATACATTTATATTCACAAGATAGATAATGCAATGATCCTGAGAATCTTCAGTATGTTTTTGAAACTAGCAGTTAATTGGTAGAATTCTCACCCTGACTGACTATATATACTGACACCTGTGAACTAAACAACTGCACTGAAGATAGCAATGTGTAATGTTAGCGTCATGCTTGGAATGCCTGTCATTCTGGTCTTCTAAATATGTACTGCTTGTCATGACATACCAATTACTGCTATACTGTCTCCCAAGTAAATGTTTATTTAAAAAAGGATAATAAATGACAACAAGAGACAAGAAAAGTAAATGTCAATGGACTGTCTGCCACAATGCTGTATATAGTTAAATTTCTAAATTCCTGTGTAAAATATGTAACTGTTTATTCCTATTTTTTCAATTTTTTAAAATATTAAATTTTTAATTTTTTTTTCTTCATATTCCATAAGGACTTAAAATTTAACATATCAACACTTGATGGAAAACACCTGTTCCATGTTATGCCTAACATATTCAGACATTTAGTGAGATTAAGATCAATTGCCTATGGCATAGGGTAATATTAATAATGAGCTTCTTTTCTGGAAGGCTAACAACATAAGTTTGCAGACAAAAAAATTAGAGTAAAAGAAAGGCTGCAAGGACAACCAACATTTTGGTCCTAGCCATTCAATGCCAGTGAAGATTCATGACATAGAAGAACCTATACTGTAACATCATGTAACTCAGTTGTGTCCCAAATTTTCCGATCAAGAAGATTATGGGGCCACAGTGCAAAGTGATCAATGATGTAAAGTGTGCACAAGAAGACTCACATGGAGAGAAAACATTCTCTCAGGTTTTCACAGAGAGCAAATTGGTCAAAGCAATGGCCATGACTCATCCACATGACTGACACTGACAAAAGATCTACAAACTGTGGTACAGGGTTTCAGGATAAATCCTGAGTGGATTTGACTGACATTAACAGATACAAAAATTACATTTCTTGTTATATAGATCTTGCTTTTTCTTGGTCTTAAACATCCAGCAGAGAAATATAAACACGAAGTATAAAAAGCCATATTAATATGCTGAGCTGTAAAAGGCTCAAGTCAACAACTTCAGACATTGCCAGTCTTATGGAAAACCCACTACTATTATGGAGTACTGGACTATATTGGATTATTTTGCTGAATTCACGCACCTACAATATTTAAATATCAATGGAATACCCTTCTCTGACAAAACTAAACAAAAAAATGGGGATACAAATGAATATTTAGTATCTGTCTATTCAAAATATTTGGGATAGATATACAGCTGCATTCTCCTTATTCAGTGAATTAGAGAGATTTGTCTAATAGTGTCTGTGGACAGGATATCATGTCTGTATTTTGTACAATGAATAACCATTAAGACAACAATATGCAATGTATTAATTATTGAAACTGTGTTAGTAATCGGTTTTGAAACTGTCTCATTGCTATTTGTTTCTCAATAAAATTATTAAAAAATAATTTGCATACTTAGAACCCAAAGCTAAGTCAAAAACTTAGTAAGGTGTTTTTTTTTCATAAAGAGATAAAATCAAATAAAAAATATTGTTTTTTTAGTACTAAGGATTGAACTCAGTACTTTGCGCTTGCCAGTTACGTGTTTATTCTATTGAGATATCTCTCCAGCACTATTTTTTGATTTTTTTTTTTTTTTTTGGTACCGTGCATTGAACTCAGGACCTTGTACTTGCCAGGCAGGAGTTTAAGTCGCTGAGCTATCTCCCCAGCCATGAAAAAATAAAACTTATTAAAACAATAAATATCTTTATGTAATTTCCTGTAATATGCATTTGTAGTACCAAGATTATAAATCAGCAAAACTTAGAACTAGTCCCCCAAAGCATTCAAAATAAAAGAAAGAAAATAGACTTAGAACAAAATCTATTGAATGACCAGTTGCAGACAGCATAAGTTTGACATACATTATATAGCAACTGATATGTAAACATGCTCTAATTGTCTCTCTTATCTATCCAAACAAAGACTAATTGTAAGACATCAGTATGTTTTTTCAGATTTGCTTTCCTCAGCACCTTCATAAGCTTTTTTGTAATTCTCTTCCCAAACACTATGGCCAATGGATTTTATATAAACTTTGTAGTTCTGTTAATTAGCTTGGCCAAAGGTATTTAGGGTTCATATTTCCTTTCAAGTACATGAATATTTTTCTTACTCTATGTTTTTTACCCAGCTCAGAATAGGACTCTTTACTATGCCAAGAAGAATGAAAAGTCCCAAGGAGAATTTGGCATTTTCTTCTAAGTACAGATCTTACTTGAACATGAGGATTTCAAAATGGGCAGGGGGATGGGAAACCTAAGTAATTAACAAAATTTTATATTAAACTATATATGCTAATAAAAAAGACAAAGTAGCTGCGTATTAATTCAAACTATTTTGTATATACAGATACAAAATGGTCCTTCATTTGTATCCCCTTTCCTTGTTTAGTTTTGTCAGAGATGGGTATTCTATTACCATTTAAATATTGTAAGTGTGTGAATTAACCAAAATAATCCAATATAGTCCAGTAGTCCATAATAGTATTGGGTTTTCCATAAGGCTGGCAATATCAGAATTTGTTGACTTGAGCCTTTTACAGCTCAGCATATTAATATGGCTTTACTTTTTACACCACATTTTTATGGTTTTCTGCTAAATGATTAAGATCAAGATAAAGAAAAACCTATATAACAAGAAATGTAGCTTTTGTATCTGACAAAGTCAGTCAGTCAAATCCCCTCAGGATTAATCCTGAAACCCTGTACCGCAGTTTGTAGATCTTTTGTCAGTGTCAGCCATGTGGATGAGTCACTGCCATTGCTTGACCAATTTGCTCTCTGCACAAGCCTGAGAGAGTATTTTCTCTCCATTTGACTCTCCTTAGGCACACTGTACATCATTGGTCACTTTTCTCTATGGCCCCATAATCTCCTTGATCATAAAATTTGGGAAACTACTGACATTACAGTACAGGTTCTCCTATGTCCTGAGTCTTCACTGACCTTGAAAGGTTGGGGCCATAATGTGGGCTGCCCTTTCAGCCCTTCTTTTTCTTTAATTGGGTATTACTCAGCAATAAAGAATGATAAACTTGAAGTCTTTATATTTAAGTGGATGCCACTTGAAGATACATTCATAAGTGAAATAATCAGACCAACGTGTAAATATTTTATAGTCTCCCTAGTATAAGAACTCAAAAGAAATAAAAATAGAAAGGTATAGCACAATTAAAAGGAAAGCAAGAACTTAAGGATTTTAAACAATGAAGACAGAGTCAGGAGAAAAGCTAGGAAACATGACAGGGTCAGAGCCATACATTTACATGCACAACATAGGTAAAGCAATGATCCTGAAACTCTTCAACAGGTTTTTGAAACTAGAAGTTAATTGGTAGGATTCCCACCCTAACTAAATATATATGCTGATATCTGTGAACTAAGCAACTGCACTGAAGATAGCAAAGTGCAATGGTAGGGTCTTGCTTGGAATGCCTTTCATTCTGGTCCTCTAAATATGTACTGCTTGTCATGTCATACCAAATCCTGCCATAGCGTCTCTCAAGTAAATGCTTGTTTAAAAAATAAATGCTAATAAATGAAAACAAGACACAAAACACAGACATAGGATTGTCCTGCTACAATGCTGTATATGGTTAGATGTCTAGATTTCTGTGTAAAAATATGTTTATTCTTATTTTTTTTTAACTTTTTTTTTCTTTTTTTCTCCCTTCACATTCTGTAGGGATTTAAAGATTAGCACATCAATACTTAACAGAAAATACCTGTTCCATGTTATGTCTAGGATGTTTGATGTTCATACAGATAGTAAGGTTAAGCTCAACTGCCTATACTGTACGGTAATGATATTGTTAGGCTTCTGTTCTGGAGGGTTAACAACTTAAGTTTGCAATTCACTGCTCTCTTGTTGTATGATTTTATCTAATTTTCAGGCCACAACAGCTTGAAAATTTATCCCCTCAAAAGCCTCTCTGTCTCAATATTCCTGTTCATTACTTCCTTACTTACATTCTTCAGTTTCTGTTTCTTGATTCCTTGACTTCCTGTCCCATCGGATATATTCTATCCTTGGCTCCATCTGAGGCTTTCATGCTGGTAACATTTATACTACACTTGGCATGACTCTTTCCACACAAAAGGCTCAGAGGGCTCAGACACAGATGCATGAACTCACAGTTTGTTGTAGGTCCTCCCCACCTTTCCACACTGCAATGCAATAATCATCCTGTGTCACTGAGCGGAGGTAAACTATTTTAAGAAATAATGTTCATGTGAGGTGAATAGGCCTTAACTTTATCACATAATTTAATATATGAAAGTAAAGGAAGGACAGAAAGTGGGAGCCAAAAGATACTGCAGCACTTAATATAGAGCTTATGTTTTAGAATTATGTTGTCATCATTTATAATATTTAAGCTAAAAGTAATAAAATTGGAGTGAATAAGTGTTTATTATAATATATCATAAAATTCAAACTGTAGGATGCTTTTGATGTGGGAATGCAATGTTATAATGCTCATCTTTTTAAAGAAAAAATAGGTACACTGGAGTGAGTTTATGAACATCAGCAAAGTCTCTGAGTATGCTCAATGTAATGAGTATAGCTAGCCAGAAACACATTTTTTATTATTTAGGATGTTTGATGTGCCATAATATTTTAAGAAAATAAATGCATCATAAAGGTGTTGACTCAGAGTTTTATCTTAATTTACACAAAGAATTCAGCAAATATCCCATTCACGTGGAAAAGGTACTTATTTAAGAAAAGTTTTGCCAACTAACAGCTAACAAATGGATTAAAAAGAAAATATAGTAGTTTGTTCAGAGTGAGACCTTATAATTATGTAACATAGAGCGAAATTTATGTGAATTTTTTATTAAATTTTCTATTAAAGTTTAGATAAAAGTAAAATCACATACTGTATTATGTGATTAATAAGACATAAGGCAATTAATTTTTTAAAAACAAATTACTCTTTAAAATTTTTAAAGCAAAAATTGCCTTAAAAATTGACCTCTCCTGACCTGAATAATTTTAAGATAATTTTTTAAAATTTTAAAGAGTGAAAGCAAAAACAAACAGCAGATGCAAAGACAGAAACAGAGTAACAGAATACATACAGTGCAGAATTTCAAGCTTTCTTTTTTTTTTTTATTTTTGCAAGGAGATACTTT
>NW_004524616.1:7137090-7140063 GCF_000260255.1 Octodon degus
TAAATTACAATTTGAAAAAACATGGATATGTTCTGAAATAATTTTCTGATATGTTTGAAGCAACACAATGATAAAACTTACTTGAAAGTCAAGTGACTTAATAGACTAAAGTTTTTGATATGAATTTTGGAGGAAAATATTTTAAATTTGTGGCTGGGCTGGTCAAATAACTCAGCAGATTAAAGCTCCTGTTTAGGCAGATGCAGAGGCTAGGAGTTTGATCCCCAGACCTGCAGTGCTGGCCCTACCCCAGAGGCATGATTAGATAGCAATTGAGACTGGGTGTGCTGGGGCACACCTATAATCCCAGCACTTGGGAGCTGTAAACAGTCAGATCACTAAGTGTCCGATCATAGTGAGACTCTGTAGACCCTGTAGACCCTTGAACTACATACAAAAATAAATAACTAAATCAATAAATAAATAAATATAAACTTGTACTCTGTACAACATGCTTTCAAGCCTTTGGAAGCATAATTGCTAGCAATAAAAAATATTAGAATTTTTTAAATTGATAAATAACTTAAAGGCATGAGATATAATAAAGAGCACAAACAATATTTCTCTAGATTATAACTTTATATATAGTTCTTTCAAGCTTGTGAAGTTATGTTCTTGATTTTATTTTTTCTTTTAAAAGACAACAAATGCTGTACAGTTGTGTCATTGTTTTGGAGTGTTACATGGAGGTGGATTGCAGAGAGCTCTTTTCAGAGCACTGGGTTTCTTTTGCAGATATTGTTAAGTGAAGAGTTGGTAATGTCTACATAGTGACCCATGTCTTTACTGGGCAAGTTAGGAACAATGGGACAATCAACCAGTATCACTGGCATGAGATAAATTACTGTTATAAGAGTGATTAGCCTTTATATTTTTTTCTTGTCACAATCAGCATTCCAGATATGTAGAGAATAAAAAGTAAAGATTACAATTTTAGAGGAGTGGTTAAAAATAGCTATTTTCTCTCTTGCAGTGTTATATTAGAATCTGCAGCTAAAGCAAGATAGAAATGTAAAATGTTCTACATCTGCTATCAGTTATTTATACCTCAAGCATCTTTAGAGTTGGGTGATATCTACTTATATTCAGTGCAAAAGACTCTCTCATTGTGATCATTGCTTCTGATTTAAAATTTACCTTATTTTTCCTTAATATATGAGACTGTGCTTAAGAGAATGACTGACAAAAAGCAATAAGAGAACTCAGTTTTGCAGAACCAATTAAATTTTCCATGGCCTAATGCAGTGACTTTTTTTCCTGAGAGAAAAGTAGATATGAATAGATCGTATCAAAAGATCAAATTATGTTCAGGTGAGAGGACTAGGAGAAATAACAGTTAAAAACGTGTTTTCCTATAATATATTCTTCCTATGAAGAATACATGCATGCACAGAATTTTTCATGTATTGTGGCTTGTTATCAATGAGCAATCACCTACTCTCATTGCATTGTTTGATGTTAGATAGAAATAAAATAAGAAATAGAACACTCTTCTTATGCACATTTCAGAGTACAAAAGACAGCACAGTCCAAATTTGGGCATCATGAATGATTACAGAAAATCATCAAGACTAACAAAAACAAAGTACAAAAAGTACATATGTTTTTATTTCCATTGGCCTAAAAGTTTGGAAAGATGGAATACCCATCTCTGACAAAACCAAACAAAAAAAGGGGATATAAATGAAGGGCCATTTTGTATCTGCATGTACAAAATAGTTAGAATAGATATACAGCTACTTTCTCTTAATTCAATGAGAAGAAAGATTTGTACTAATAATGTTTGGACAGGATATCATGTCTGCATCTTGTATATGAATAACAATTATGAAGACAACAATATGCAATACATTAGTTATTGAAACTGTCCTATTAACCAGTTTTGAAACTTTCATTGCTATTTGTTTCTCAATAAAATTAATTAAAAAATGAATATGTATAAAAGTAAAATACAGTAAATTTTTAAAAAGTAAAAGAAAAATCTGAATTGTGGTTTCATGCCACTTTGTTAATACTAAGAAAGCATAATGAGAAAGTCATAAAATTATGAATTTAAATGTCATTAAAATCAAAGTCTAGAGATCTTATGTTGTAGTTGCTTAGGAATTGTATAAGTCTGCATGCTTTATGAAGAACATAACGTTGTCCATGTAGTTATACCCTCATTTAATTCTCATGTTATAAAACTTGAATTTTTCTCTTACATAAAAATTTAGAAGAATAAAAAATCAATAACAATGAATAAATAGTGAAATATTATAAAATAACACCAGCAAAGTCATGTAAAAACTTAATATAAAATACCCTTGGAAAGATAAATAGCTCTGTCTGTAATACAAGAATCAATTTCTTGGGTTTAGGGATGTTACCCAGTAGTAGAGTTCTTGTAATTCATGCATGAGCATGGAGTTTGCTCCATAAAGCCACACACATAAAAAGTGTCTACAAGAATGAATGCCTTGAGTCCTAGCCCAGGTCTGGTGAATGTGTGGGAGAGCTTCCTGCTACCCTGTGCCTGCAGGACCAGTCCTCGCCCAGGTGCAGCATGGGCCAGACCCTCTCCCACCCCTTTGGGATGCCCCCATCACTCCGCAGCACCTCCCCCACCCCACCTGCTCAGTAGGAATTTCTGCCATGCGCGGAAACCCCCAGACCCAGTCCTGGCCCGGGTCCAGTGAGTGTGTGGGAGAGCTTCCTGCTACCTTGTCCAGCGGGACCAGTCCCAGCCCAGGCACAGCGTGGGCCAGACCCTCTCCCACAACCTTGGGACACCCCCACCAATCCACAGCACCTCCCCCACCCCACCCATCCAGTAGGAATTTTTGCCACGTTCCAGGAACCCCCAGACCCAGTCCTGGCCCAGGTCTGGTAAGTGTGTAGGAGAGTTTCCTGCTACCCTGCGCAGGCCGGACCAAATACCGGTCCCAACCCAGGTGCGGTGTGGGCAAGACCCTCTCCCACCCACTTGGGACG
>NW_004524616.1:7149868-7150909 GCF_000260255.1 Octodon degus
ATAAAAGGCCTTTGAGTGATTGT
Organism: Octodon degus; assembly: GCF_000260255.1. Lineage (NCBI taxonomy): Eukaryota > Metazoa > Chordata > Mammalia > Rodentia > Octodontidae > Octodon > Octodon degus. Next base: position 7,149,892 of record NW_004524616.1, read on the forward strand.
TGGTTAAGATTTTTTTCCCAATTTATGGGTTGTCTTTTTACTGTGTTGGTGATTTCTTTGATGTGCAGAAACTTCTGAAAAAGATGAGATCAGAGTTGTTGATTCACTGAAGTATTTCCCATACAGTTTGATTTGATTTTTGTTCATGAATTATTGGCCTACCACTATCTATTTTCCTACTTTATCTTCCAATAGATTTAGTATTTCTGCTTAAAGTTTACACTTCCAATCCATTTTGACTTTAGTTTACTGTATGGTGTTAGAGCAGGATCTAGTTGTAGCTTTTGGCATGCGGAGAACCAATTTTTCCAACAGCATTTGTTGATGAGGCTATCTTTCTTACAGTGAACATACTGGGCCTCTTTGGTAAAGATAACGTACCTTGAGTATGTTCGTAGTCATATCTACATCTTCTAATCTGTTCCATTGATCCCCAGGTTCTGCATTTGCAAGTACTATGCTGAATTTATCACCCTATCTTTGTAACATAATTTTAAGTCAGATTGTAATGCTACATGCCTTATCTTTGTCACTCACTTTTGGCTTTGCAATTCTAGGTCTTTTCTGATTCCAAATACAGTTTAGATATGCTTTATCTCAATCTGTGATGATACTTATCATAGGATTGTATTAAATCTTATAACAATTTTGGGGGCCAGGGAGATGGCTCAGTAGAATAAGTGCTTGCCTGGCAAACACAAGGTCCTGAGTTCAATCCCCAGTACCACCAAAAAAAAAAAAAAAATCTTATAGCAATTTTGGGAGTATGGTCACTTTTTTTTTTTACAGTTTAGGTCTGGTTTATTTTGCTATGCTTTCTTTTTTCCCATAATTTTATTGATAAACAAATAGCAATGAGACAGTTTCAAATCAAATTGGTAGGACAGTGGTTAACTGCTGTACAAGATGCGGACATGATATCATACCTACAAACACCATTAGAACAAATCCCTCTATTCATTAAGAGAATGTAACTATATATCTATCCTAACCACTTTGAATACACAGATACAAAATG
>NW_004524616.1:7151809-7181955 GCF_000260255.1 Octodon degus
AAAAAAAAAAAAAAAAAAGTTGCTGTTGGTTTCTCATAGCTGGTTGTCTCAGTTTCAAGTCTCTCATTGCTATGACAAATACCTGAAACCCAAAATGAAGGAAGGAAAGGTTTATTTAGCTTAAAGTTTGTGAAGGTGTCAGTCCATACAAAGCTGCCTCCCAGGAAGTCTTGCACATGGCAGAGGACAGCAGTTCATGGCAGTGGAATACAGCAAAACAGCAAAAGCAAATGGGAGGAGTAGTGGCAACAATGGCTACAAAGCACAAGTCTCCCTTAAGTTGCATTCAGAACTTATCCACCTCAGAAGGATGTAGTACTCAAACCCGTAATGCCAGCAGCACTCACACCCCTAATCCCAGTGGATGATGAGTTAATCACAAGCTCTAGAAGTCTGCCTCATGACTTAATGAGGCTTTGGGAGGACATTGAGATGCACCATAACAATGCCTTTTATCAGGCAATCTATTCCAATTTTCTGTAGTGCTTTGATCATGAATGAGTTTTGGAGTTTATCAAAGTTTTTCTTTCATCTACTGATATGATCATGTGATTTTTCATTTTGGCTCTAATGATATAATGTATTAAATTTATATATTTGTATCCCTGGCAAGAATCTTACCTAGTCATGATACATAATCTTCCCGAGGATTTGTTACATTTAATTTGTTAGCATTTTATTAAGGATTTTTGCATCTATGCTTATGAAGGAGATTGGACTATAATTCTCTTTTGGTCAAGTGTTTTTCAGGTTTTGGTATCAGTGTAAAATTTGCTTCCAGGAATAATTTTGGAAGTATTGCTTCCTTTTCAATTTCACTTAAGAGTTTGAGGAGTACTAGGATTAAAACTTCACTAAATTTTTGGTAGAATTCATCTGTGAATCCATCAGGACCTGGGCTTGTCTTTGTTGGTAAGTTTTTTTTTTTTTAATACATTTCAATTTCATTAGCCGATACTGGGTTATTCAGAGTTTTTGTATCTTCTTGATTAGGTTTGGAAATTTGTGCCTATGTAGAAATCTGTCCATTACTTCTGTGTATGTGATTCTATGAGAGAAAAGATTTTCCAAATAGCTATTGATGATCTGAATTTCCAAAGGAGCTGTAGTAATTTTGCCTTTTTCATTCCTTATTGCTTGAATTTGAGTTTCTCTTTCATCTTTTTGATGAGGTTTGCTCGATGTTTATCAATTTTCTTTAATCTTTCAAAGAACCAGCTCTTTGATTCATTAATTCTTTGTATTATTTTCTTTGTCTCAACTGAATTAATTTCTGCTCTAATCTTTAGTTGCCTCTCATCTTTGGGCTTTGGGCTTGTTTTGTGTATGTGTGTGTGTGTGTGTGTGTGTGTGTGTGTGTGTAGAATCTTGAGGTGCAGCATTAGGCTATTTATTTGTTCTCATTCTGTTTCCCTAATATGTGAGTTCACCACTATTAATTTCCCTCCGAAAACAAACTGTTCTCCCTGCATCACACAAATTCCTGTAAGTTGTGTTTGAATTTTCATCATTTTGTGGAAATTGTTAAATTTCTTCTGTAACCCATTAATTGCAGAGGAGGGTGTTATTTGATCTTCATATGTTTGTAGAGTTTTTGTGGATTTTTTTTTCCAATCTTGAATTTCCAGTCTCATTGTACTGTGGTTTCTATTTTCTTACATTTACTTAAACATGATCTATGGACTATTTTGTGGTCTATTTTAGACAACGTCTGATGTGCAGTTGAAAATAATTTGTATTCCAATGTGATTGTGTGGGATATTCTTTGCATGACCACTAAGTCCATTTGTTCAAAGGTTTGGATCAGTTTTGCTACCTTTTTGCTAATTTTTGTCTCCTTGACCTATTTTTCAGAGATAAGGGGGTATTAAGCCTTTGCTAAGATTGTGTTATTGGTTGTTAGATTTTTCATACCCTTTAAAATTTTTCTTACACATTTGGGTGCTCTTATATTTGATGAATACATTTTTAAAATTTTATTTATTTATTTATTTATTTATTTATTTATTTATTTATTTGGTTCAGAGTCTCACTATACAGCTAGGATTCTCAGTGATTCTCCTTTCTAAGCCTCCCCAGTGCTGAGGTTACAGGTGTGCACCACCACATCAATTTCAGTGGCTGGCACAGCATGAGGCCTGCATGGCATGTGGTCCTGGGAGTGGAACCCGGGTCTTTGTGCTTGCCAGGTAGGAACTTAGACTGCCAATCTATCTCAGCAGCCTAGTTTATACATATTTATGACTATTGTCTCTTCATCTTGAAGTTTTCCCCTAACCAGTATGTGGTGACCCTCTTTATCTCATTTAATCACATTTGGTTTGAATTTCAGATTATCTATAAACAGAGCAGCTACTCCTGCTTTTGTCTGAGCTCCTGAAACATTTAGTCTTGTCCATCCTTTGAGTTTCAGCCTATGAATTTCTTTTTGGTTTAAACATGTTTTTGGTATACAGCATATTGCTGGATTTTGTTTCTTGATCCATTCTGCCAACCTATTTCTTTTAACTGGTGAATTGACTCCATTTGTATTCTTAGTTATAATTTATACATAGTGGCTTATGTTTGTCATGTTATTTTCCTGCTGCTTCCCTATTTTTCTTGTGCTTAGCTTTTTGCCTTTTTTGATGGATTCTTTCTGCTGTTGTTCTTGGACTTGTGGTCATTTTGATCCCTTTTTAGAATTTCTTTTATTACTTTTCATAGAGTTCATTTTGTCAATCAACCCTGAATGGTCACCATGTATTTCTTCAGTTGTTCTTTGTCAGGGAAGTATTTTGCTTCTCCATTAATTTTGAAAGAGCTTTTCAGGGTATACAAGTCTGGGTGGATTTTCTTTTATTGTAGGGCTAGAAATTCTCCACTCCATGCTTGTCTTGACTTGATAATTTGTGTTGAGAAATCTTCTGTTTTCAAATGTGGTTTCTTCCTAACTATGATGTTTCTTTTCTTTAGCACCTGAAAGAATGTTGTTCTTGTGCTGAGTTTCTTGAATCCTGGTTATTGTTACTCTGGGTGTAGATTTATTTTGATTGATATTATTTGGAGTTCTATATTCCTCAGTTACCTAAATGTCAGATTTCTTCCCCATATTTGGGAAGTTTTCAAAGCTATTTATTCTGCCAATATTCTTTTTATGTTGTTTGTGTTGGCTCCTTCTTTTTCACTGGTACCAATTAGACATATTTTGCTCATCTTTGCATCTTCTTGCAGCTGTTGTATTATTATTTCCTGTAATCTTGTTTTTAAGTGATCTTTCCTTTCCTGGTCACTGGGTGCCACAGCATCTTTAAGTTCTGAAAGTCTACTTTTACTTTCCAAATCCACAAACTCAAAGGATAGGCTTCCTAATCTGTTACTTGATTCCTTGTTAGTGTTTCACACCACTCAATACTCCTAGTTTCCTATAAACCTTGCCTCCCCTGATTTCTTACCATTTTTTAAAGGTCTCCTCCTTGAATTATTTTTTTATGATATTGACTCTCATTTTTTTTCCTTCTGCTGATCTTTGATCACAGAATCTTTAAACTTTCATTTTGCTTTGGTGTTCATGTTCATGACATGGTTTGTGTGTAGTTGTTTCCCCAAAACCTCATGTGGTCACTGGGGCAGCTTGTAGAGTTTGTGATTAATTCATGAGCCAATCCTGGTATTATATGTGTAAGTGCTATACTTGCCCTGGGGCAGATAGCCTGAACACAATATCAGGGAGTGAAAGAGGCTTGCTAGCTGCCACAGCCACCTCTCTTCCCTTTGCTATGTGCTGCTTTTTACCTTCATGAACTGCTGCCCTCTGCTATATGGTAGTTGGCCTTGGAACCAACCAAGTATGGACTGAAACCTCCACTAACTAAACCTTTCTTTCTTTAATTTTAAGTGTCAGCAATGAGAGTAAAGTAATAGACACATAGAGGGAAATGGAAATTATTTCTAATATATAATGTGATGGATTTGGACAATAAACAAATCTGGAAAGATACAAAGGGATACTATTGTATTTTTTAAGCATGCAACAAGGAAAAGGCAATGAAAGCTCTGCTCCTGCATCATCTTTGCCATGATCATGAATACTAAAGAAAGAGTTTATTTAGCTCACAGTTAGTGGAAGTTTCAGTCCATACTCAGGTGACTCCAAGGCACACTGATATATGGAAGAGGGTAGCAGTTCACGGAGACAAAAAACAACAAAGTGCAAAGGGAGGAACATGGGCTGTGGCAGCTAGCGAGCCTCTCTCCTTTCCTTATATTGGGTTCAGGCTATCTGCACCAGGGCAGGTGTAGCACTCACATGCACTATCCCAGCAGTGGATCATGAATTAATCACAAAATTTATAGGCCACCTCAATGACTGCATCAGTCTCTGGGGGGACAACTGGACACAAAACATATACATGAAATCCAATATTAAGAAAGATCTCTACCCAGAATTTTTTTAAGCAACTCAGAGAAAAATAAGCATTTTTTTTAATTTATGTGTGTGTGTGTGTGTGTGTGTGTGTGTGGCCAGCTCAGCCCAGCAGGGGGCGGGGCTGACTGGCATGTGGTGCTGGGGGATTGAACTGCGGTCCCTGTGCTTTGCTAAGCTTGTTCTAAGTAGGTGCTTTAGACCACTGAGCCATCTCACCAGCCCCAATAAGCATTTTTCATAGTTCTTTTTACCTGGACATAGCTCATAGATGGTCCAACCAATTTTTGTTAAAGAATAGCAATTATGTTCAGCATATTCTGAGAGTTTTATGTTAGTAGTTAAAGTAAAATGAAAGAAAAAGAATGATTTAAAAAGTACCAAATCCAGGTACTTTTGCCATTTTTATACATGCACTTATACATTATAAATGCACTTTTGCCATTTTTCTTTGGGCACATATGTGTATGACATGTTTCTGCTTCCTATGCTTGCTGCTTATATTTCAAATATATTGGAATATTTTTTCAAGTTTTTGTATTTAATTGAGCTATAAATTTTGCCAAAAACAAACAAAAAACTGGTAATTTTATGTAAAAAATTCTATTCGGTAGCAAAACAAGGTGATAATCACTGTTCAATAATGCTCAGATATTTAAAACCAATAAGTAAATAAATTTTAAGAATTTTTAGATATTCAAAGCCAAAAAGCACAAATGCTATTATCTGAAAATTAAATGCTAAATTATAGCTAAAAAAGGAACCTACAAATAGTTCCTTAGCAGGGCTTTCTGATGATTCATATCAAAGTAAAGTTAGGTTATTTTAGGAGTTAAATATTGGACACACATTGAAACTTTCCTGAAAAAATTTTGAGCAAAATTATGACCTATAGTCAACACTATTGTGTCTAGGAATTATCACTTTCTTAAGCTTTAATGTTTCTCAGTTAAGTTCCTTTTCTTGTAGCCTATTTAACAAACAAAGTATGGCAAGAATTAAGTTTCTACTTTAGATAACAAAGTTGCAGAAATAAGACTATTTTAATTGGATTATTCTTATCTCTTTTAAGCTTACTTCAAAACAATTTAAAAATACTGCATTCATCAAGAGGATAAAATACGCATTCAGAAATGGTAAAATACACACAAAAGAGAAAAAGGTAACTGACTGCTGTGTGACTGAGTGAATTGTCTCGCACAGCTATTTGTGTTCCATTATACGCAAGGTGTTTCAAAGGATTATGAAAATGAGATGGAATCAAGATGAGAGTTCTCTTCTCACAGCAAATGACTTTTTAATACAATAGATAATTAAGATGTTTTTTTCCTAGAGAAGGTCACAGAGAATGTCAACCATCAGAAGCTGTGGAGAAAAGTGTTGTATTATTACAAAAATGTAAGAAAAGCACCTTTTTATATTTAGTTTTATTCAGTTACATGAGAAAACTAAGCAGAATTTTTAAAATGAAAATAAAGAGCCATTATGGCTTTATGATCTTTGCTTATTTATAATAATTTTCTTCATTATTCTGGGCTTTAGTGAGGCAATCATCACTGACTATTCTACTATGTAGAATACTGTCATCAGTGTCAGGATTTGGAAAGTTTCTTGAAACTTAAGGTGTGGATTGACCCCTAGGTGTTCCATGAGCTGAGAAAATGTGAGAACGGCAGTCATATCCTCAGGTGTGGGCAACATGGCCTTCACATGACTATGGCTCTGTGGCCCTTAGTAGGACCATGATGGGCCGTCACCATCCCTCTATCTTTGCTCTAAGAACTTCAAATCAGGAAGCCAAAGGATAAGATCACCAAGGTACGAAGTCCCCTTCTCAGCCATGCTTTTGGAGCCTGTGACCCTGAAAAATAACCTGTCCAAACAGTGCAAAGCCCATATTTAAGGACAGAACAGGCCATTTTTCCAGGCTTTGCTTCTGAATTTAGACTGCATCTTTAGAGTGATCATTCCTATGTTACAGAAGTGGCCAAGGAAAAGAAGTGTGAGAAAACAGAGCTTGATCTCCTACATGGGCTAGGGAGGAAAAAGCAGCAGGTGGGCGAAGGAACAGTTCTCTCCCTGTAGTCAGATCTGTGCTTTTGTTTATGTTATTCTCTCAGTGTGAAGTCCCCCTAGGTGTTTTCTTGAAATCTTATTCTCTGTGAAGCTGGTTTTCTTTTGCAGAACATTAATTTCTCAAGCAATTTTGGCATGCTACTATTGTTTCCCTTATTAAATGACATTACAGTTTTTGCTTACCTTTGTATTTCCCCTTTAAGTTTATGAATAGAAATAATTTTATTCCATTGTTTATATTCCTAAGTGAGAAATCTAAGTTATCAGGTAATGGATGTTAGTAGTTTTTGAATTAAAAATGATCACATATAACTTATTTTTTTAAAATCTGAGACTCTTTTTAGCTATTCAATGTGTGATTCAAATAAATTTATTGTTCAATATCTTGTCATTCTATAACTGTTATTATAAATATGTGTCCTGAGGGAATGAGGTTTTTATTGCTATGATAGTCTACCCATTAAATTGTCATCTTACTATAAGGGGATAGCAAAGATCTATAAAATGAAAATTCACAATTACAAGATTTTTGAGCAATTGTTGAGCTCAATAAGTAGTCAGAAATAAAAAGAATTATTGTTTGTAGAAATAAAGGCAATGGTTGGATAGAAATTTCTCTTTTATGAAGACTTCATAGTAATTAGTATAAGTTTTTCAATAATAAAAGGAAAAGCACCAATTAATGTGTTCATGTTGTACTATTTTGTGGAAATTTGTGTCTTGAATTTTTCTGTATATTTCTGTGTAAAATTATTCTTGTGAAAATGTTGCCAGCAGCCAAAAATATAGATCTGTTGAAAACATATGAAGAATACTGTCATTTCTTCAATATCTATTCCCACTAATCATAATTATTTGAAATTTCTTCATAAACACTATTCCATTGAAAATCTCCAATAAGCACCTGTTGACATTCTCTTTAGTTACCCTTTGGTGACTAGCTTTCATAACTCTGAACTGAGCTATAGAGAATTAAAAGGAAATAATAATGTATTGCTAGTCATATTTCAAATCATGGAGTTTTATAGGAAATGAACTGAAACACATTTGAACAATAGTAAAACAAAGTAAATAAAATAACTACTGATCAAGAACTCTGGAATATATAGGACGAAGGACCTGCATGCAAGTTGAAGTTTGCAACTTGGTTTTATGGAGGATTGATACTTGTTTGGCTTTAAAGGCTAGCTAAGATATCCAGCTGAAAGAGAATGGGTGGTTTAGGGTGTGTGCCCGAAAGGTAGATCATGGTCTTTATAAGGGGGAACACTAGTGAGCCAAGGTCAAAACGAATACCTGGTTCAAGGTGATACCATGGCTCATGAGAAACAAACCAAACATTCAATTACAGAATGGAGCATGAAAATAGTTTTGATTGTAAATAAAGAGAAAAGTAATTGTGAAAAGATAGCATATTCATTACTATATTACCTATTTAACTTACGTAGTAAATTCAAGACCATGGTATACACTATTGGGCCTTACACACTGCAAATGACTTGAGATATATGAATATGTCTCTTATAATGTACATGAAAATGGAAGGCTGATGATTTATAGGTTTCTTACATAAGTAGTGGGTTGAATGGTATATCAATCATTAATATAAACATGCTGGTTCTAAATGATTAATAAGAAAAAAACAATATTATGGGCTGAAAGTATGCAGTTTATGCTGCAACATTAGCTTTACTGGGACTGCACTTAGTCCTGATGATACCACAAGTAGAAAAGAAAATTCATCTAAATAAAATTTATATGCTACTTATATCTATAGCCACCTATATGTCTGAATATCTATTTTGCATATATTTCCTCTGACTACTAAATTCCCATTTCCATATAATTTCTGACATCTAATTTGATGCAAAAACATACTGAATGAAATCCTTTATTTTTCACTCAAATGACAACTTTCCACATGTCACTAAAAGCTTCACCATATACCCAAATCCTTAAGAAAGAAACCTAGCACTCCCCTACATATCATCTTAAAAACATTAAGGAGATATTTTCCTTCTGAAAGGCTATCTGTTGTACTTGAGTAAAAATTTATCTGTTGTCCTGCATCTGATCCTTCTTGGTTCATTCTTGCCTATAGCTTAAACTTTGATGTACCAGTAAGTTTATGGCCCACTATGGCCTTATATCTTTTCTTCCGTGAGTTCTGTTCCTCATTCTAGTTTTCCTATGGATGGCACCTTTTAATTAATTAACATGGCTTCATTCACCAATTTGCAAATTTTTTTTATTAATCCTTTTTTTTTATAACATGAACCACAATTTATAAAGATTCATTTCAATATAGACTTTATATCTGTCTCTCTTACTCTGTGACAAAAGGAAACTTGCATATACAACTCACTACTATATTTTTTATTACTTCATATGGTTCTAGATGCACTATTAGGTACTCAATATTTGTTGAAAACTAGATGAATTGTTGCTAGATTTACCAATGTGTGTCCTTCTGAAAAATCTTGAGCTACTTTAATGCAAATCATACCGATAGTTTTCTGTTAATATTTTTATTGAAACATGATATAGTCTAAATGTATATGAAATAATCAAGCAACAGTTTTAACTTAACTGGTGATGGTAGTATGCAATTTAATATAGCACTACTCTATAGTCCTCTGTACTCTTTTAATGTATCAAACAAGACCATGGCAAAGATTTTCAAATCATCTGTCAGTAGGATAGTAAAAGGCATTTGCTATTTTCAAAGTAGATTGAACCCTATCATTGTATTTGAGGAAAATGATTTTTTAAATGTGAACTTTCATTCAATTTATAAAACTTCACATTTAACCTCATACTTTAAAAGTGATTTCCATTTGTAAGTCGGGTGTCTATCAAAATATGTGTATATCTTATGCTCATTTCAAAATCAGTAATGAGTTGTAAAAGAACGCCACTTTTTCTTCAATTTCATAAAAATAGCAGTACAGCTGTTTTCTGAGAAAATGTTTGCCTTTCGTAGTTTGATACTGTTTAAAGAACACAATAATCTGGCTTATGTGCGCAAGCATGTAATCCAAGAACTCTGAGAGACCAAAATTTGAGCACAGCCTAGGCAACTAAGATACTTAGCAAGGACCTATTTCAAAATAAAAAATTAAGTGGTCTAGGCCTGTGGCTCAAGGCAAAGGCTTTGCATGCTATTGCCAGGACTGAAAAAAAAAGTAGAGCAAACCAACTATGTTGTGATGCATAGGTAATCAGCTCAACATTTTAACAATAGGCTAGATTTTCTGAGGTACTCATAACAAAATTTATGCCGGAATTCTCAAATTAAGTGGACAGTTCAAACAATAATGCTTTATGGAGGAGTGGTGAGATTAAGTAAGAGTTAGCCCAGATCTTAATGATATTCTCTTTTTGTCTGAAATGTTCTGGTAATTGAAGTAGAAATATGCTTTCTCTTTTTAAACTCAAATATCCCCAAGGCTACATTTGTTTGCTTTAATATACATATCATTAAGCATAAAACAAAACTTCATTTCAATCAGTGTTATCTTGACAACTCAACCTCTTGGAAAATGTACCAGAAAGAAGCCATTGTTAGTGGTAATTAGAAAATAAACAATACTAGATAAAGTATAAAATGGGATAAATATTAACAATCATATTTTCCTTTCTTCTATAGATTAGTGAAAAACTGTATTCCTACAAGACAAAGGTGATTTATAATAATCAAATAACATTATTAAAAAGTATGCGTTTTGGATTTTAATAATTACATTTTGAAGCAGTTCCTTATTCAGGGATAAACTTTCTTGTGACTTTTAACTTGATAAACATAAAAAATTTCAGAAGGTGAGCAGATATGAAACATGTATATGGTCTTTATCTTCCCTGTTATTTCTGTTAAAAAGGTTATATAAACCACAGTCGGCTACTTTTTATGACATTCTGCACTACATCCACCTGCAAATGGCAGACTTAATGGGCTGTGCAGGTTGGGCCCAAGCTGCTGCAGTTTTGATAAATTAGACGTGGACAAATTGTGATGGGTTAGGTCAGAGCCTCCATCTGCCTAGACAATTGAATGTACTATGATTTACTATTCTTAAGATTTGGCTGTGGTCTGCATGTGCAGAAGCAGAAATATATGTCATAAAATTTATCCACTACTATTATTTTCTGCCAGATCTTGAACAAAATAATACACATTTGCCCAAATGAATTTAAATAGCATTATCATAGAATTCTTCAATTTAAAAATTCAAATCCAGAAATATATGCATAACATTCAAACTTCCTTCATGAATATAGGCACATATTTTGAGAATGTTTTCTTGGATGAAAATTTGTAATTTTAAAATGTATTCTCAGGTTTGGGGAGATAGCTCAGTAGAATAAGCACTTGCTTGGCAAGTGCAAAGTCCTGAGTTCAATACTTGGTACTGCAAGAAATACATAAATAAATAAGCTCACAAGTTCAATTTCAGCTTGGGCAACATAACAAGAATGCATCTCAAAAATACATAAATAAATAAATAAATAAATAAATAAATAAATAAATAAATGTATTCTTTATTCAGAAAAGAATATGACAAAGTAAGAGATTAAGCATTCCTCTTTAATCTCCCATAGAGACATCAAACTCTACAATAAAAGGTTGGGCCAACTAGATTTCTATTAAATCTGGAAAGAAATTTATCATAAACTTTGTACATATAAAAATCATATAGAAGCTGACAAACTTAAATTATCATAGCTATATATGTTTCTAATGTCTTTTAATGATTCAGGTGATTTATAGTTATAGGACCTTTAGTAACAATATTGTACCAAAAGATTAAATTTATCAGACTAAATTTACTTTGCTGAATGCATTTGTCCAATCACCTAGTACAAAAACACCATATGAATTTTATCAGTTCCTTGATTGATGGGCATTTGGGTTGTTTCTAAAATTTAACTATTACAAATTGTGCTGCTATAAACATGGGTATACATATATCACTGTTGTATGGTGGTTTTAATTCTTATGGGCTCCCATATTCTGTTACGAAATTGTTTTACCTTTTTTCCCATAAAAAAAATCCCTAAGAGTCCTAAGAGAAGAGATTATACTTAAATGAACTGGAGAACACTAGAATTCAATTAGTGTATTTCTCTTATGAAACTAATTAGCTTACATTATTAATATTCTTTAATCCATTTCAGCTATTTGAAGTTGCTCATGCATTTAGCCAAGTAATAAATTTTTGAAATTTCTTAAAATGTATAGGTGCTGAATGACTATAGTTTATATATTTATTTGTTTAGAAATAACAAAAATTTCTTTTCCTGCATACTGGAGGTCAGGATATTATTTATACTTCCTGTTAAATTAGAAATTCTACATTCTTTCTTAACACTTTAGAGCTTTAACATGCAATGGGCAAATTAACTTCATTCAGGGCAGGACACTAGAAAATCATTCCTGCCTCTGACCATATAATTTCCACTCCTTCCTCTTTTACCTACGTATCTCTGTGAGCGACACGGTGATGTTTTATGTTGAGATCTACCTAGGGATATCTGTAGCTATAATGCAAGTTAAAACTATGCAATTTTATGGAAGTACCAATCTCGGCTAACCCTTCACAGCAGACACTTAACAAACATTTATAGCCTTAGAATGGGGAAAATAGTAGATCTGTAAGACTTCTCTGAATTTTCAGCAAATTGTGATGAACAATTCTAGTGTTTGAAACATGCATCAGAAACTATGGTTGCCCTCATTAGAATTTTCAGGCTGGTAATGAATGGCTAGTTGGTTTTAGCTATCAAAGAGATTTTATTCTTTCACTGAAGATTTACAAGGTAACTGCTAAAGTTTTTTGAACTATGTATGGTTCATAGCAGTTAGTCCTTCTGATTTTCTGAGGGAAAAAATCATAACCTCAGCTTTCCCTGTGATTTCTATGAATGAATGCTCTACTTTATTTTTTTCTATTCAACTGCCTTCTTAAATCTCCTTCCTTTAATCAGCACTCATAGTGTGTGATAATTACAAACATTTCACCAATGAAGAAATACTACACTGCTTTTCCTTTAGGTAGAGGACAAAGTTAAAATAGAGACCAAACCTTCAGCAAGGTTTACTCACTAACCTTTTGCTTAAACAAGTCATGGCATCTTGGCTTTCACCCAACCTTGAAAATCTCTGTAGCTTCTCTCTACTTTCCCCCTATTTCCATAACTCATATTAGTCTAAGTGAATAACTGATATTATGTTTAAAGGACATTCTTTCATTTACTAAAACACTGTTTGGAATTTGTCCATCCTCACTAGAGACAAAATTGGTGTTCGGAGCAGCAATGAGCAATATTTGAGGGCTTAAAAGTTAAGAATGTAAATATAATCAAAGCTAGCTGCTAAATGTGAAGCTGCTCTGTGTCTGGGACTTTTACTGTCTTCTCCATACAGCTGCTGTATGTTACTGTCTTGATTTCAGAATGGATTATTCTAACAATTCTCACTGCTCAGTAAGTAGCTGGCACTAACTTTAGAGAAGCCATCCAGAGGAAATATCTATCAATGAGGCCTGCCTTAGGAACCGTACAGAAGACACAATATTTGCTACTGAATTTTTCTGTGCCAAGGACATTACTGAGTGACTGTCTTAAAGCAGATACTTGACAAATAATCACAGAATTTTTATTTATGTCAGAGCCAGGGAATATGAAAATCACTCAAAAAATCAACACACACTATATTTTCATCCAGCACAAGCAGTAGCAAATTCTGTATGTGCCAACTGAAAAGAAATCCTTCATCAGCCTGCTGAGGGCTGTGTATTTAAAACCAGTCACTTCTTAGCCTATAATTCATCCTGATGGCTAAAATGCATGGTTGGTTCCAGAACCTGAATCCGGTGAAATAATTCTCTTTGTAGTGGGCAGAGGGGAGTGGAGGAAAAGGAAAGAGTTATCTGTACCTTCACTAGAATATATTGATTTGGCACCAGAAAGAAGGGAAAAAATGCACCATATATGTGGCACCTATTAAAAATATGTGTATAATTCTACTTATAGGAAAGAAAAATCATGTACCAAAATGTCGTTTTTGACAGAAAAAAATATTAACATCTCTTTACTGGAGTCTTGCAAAAAATATGTCCCAAATCTACAGAAAATCCATAACAATAATGAGATTTAAAATGAAAAGTTCATTCATACTTTGGTTGTTACTTTGTGAAGCTAACTACTCCATCTATACTTCCTCAATAAATTGTCACATTGTATTCATATAAGATAATTTTTTTCATTATTAATGCAGGAAAGAAGTTACAGCCTGTCATTTTACTTGGAAGATATTGGTGAAGATTCTCTTTGAACATCTTTGTTGAGAGGAACTATTCTATACTTATTATAGCATCAACTATAATTTCAGAGGTAGTTTCAAAACCAGGGGCCACCACTCTAGGTATTATAAGTAACCACTATTATAAGTATGAAAAAGTACAAACGTAAGTTGTTTGAACAAATAAATTGCATTTATTTATTTATCTACATAATTATTATAATGTTAGATAAATCTAGTCAGGCAGAATGAATTCCAGGATTAACTAATAATATTATGAGTTAATTTCTCTTCATTTTCCTGGAACAGGTATTTTCCATCAAGTATTGATATGTTAAACTTTGAGTCCCTCCAGAATATGAAGAAAAAGGATTAAAAAGATAAAAAAATTAAAAAATAAGAGTAAGCATTTACATATTTTTACACAAAAATTTAGAAATCTAGCAATATATGGCCTTGTAGCAGGATAGTCCTTTGACTTTTTTTTTCTGTTCCATGTTATGTCTAAGATGTTTGATATCCAGACAGTGAGGTTAAGCTCAACTGCCTATATTGTAGGATAATAATAATAAGCCTCTCTTCTGGACAGTTAACAACCTAAGTTTGCAGACCAAAAATTACACAAAAAGAAGGGCTGCAAGGGCAGCCAACATTTTGGTCCTAGCCTTTCAAGTTCAGTGAAGACTCAGGGCATAGGAGATTCTGTATTATAACATCGTGTAACTCAAATAAGTCCCAAATATTCTGATCAAGGAGAATATGGGGCCACAGAGGAAAATTAATGATGATGTAGAGTGTGCCTAAGGAGAGTCAAATAGATAGAAAACATTCGTTCAGTCTTTCACAGAGAGAAAATTGGTCAAGAAATAGCCCTGACTTGTTCACAATGCTGACACTGACAAAGGATCTGCAAACTGCAGTACAGGGTTTCAGGGTAAATCCTGAGGGGATTTGACTGATCTTGTCAGATACAGAAGTTATATTTCTTGTTATATAGGTCTTGCTTTATCTTGGTCTTAACCATCCAGCAGAAAAGTACGAAAACAAAGTATAAAAAGTAAAGCCATATTAATACACTGAGCTGTAAAAGGCTCAAGTCAACAACTTCAGACATTGCCAGTCTTACGGAAAACCCACTACTATTATGGACTACTGGACTATATTTGGATATTTTGTTGAATTCATGCACCTACATTATTTAAATGACAATGGAATGCCCTTCTCTGACAAAACTAACCAAAAAAGTGGGATAGAAATGAACGACCATTTGGTATGCGTAACTCAAAATTGTTAGGATAGATACACAGTTCCACTCTCTTAATTCAATGAATAGAGAGGTTTTTTCTAATAGTGTTTGAGGCAGCACATCATGTCTGCATCTTGCGCAATGAATAACCAGTAAGACAACAGTGTGCAATGTATTCATTCCTGAAAACGTGCCAGTAATCGGTTGTGAAACTGTCTCATTGCTATTTGTTTCTCAATAAAATTATTTCAAAAAGTTTTCTCTTCATTTTTTTGGCATTACCTTTATTCTTTGCCACAACCTTATTTCTTTGATGGGAAATGTCCCTAGCTTCATAACCCTTCATATTTGTTTCAGATAGGAGGCAGGACTTATAATGAGAATTGAAAATAAATAAATGAATAAACACATGATCTGAAAACTTAGAGTTTTTAGTGGACCTGAGATATAAATTGATTTAAGGTCACAAAAAATGTCCCCTTCTGTAGTGGTCAATACATTGTGTCAATTTGGCTACATTGCTTGGCAGTTCTACACTCTAGGCTATGAGGGTTCCACCTCTGAGTAATTTAGCACAAAAAAAGGGTTGAGGAAGAATTTGGCATTCCACTTCCTCGGAGGAACATCAGTGTTAGCAGTCAACTTGGACTTTATCTCCTGGCTTCCAACACACACTCTTCAGCCTCCAGATTGGATCCTTCAGTTTTCCATCACAGATTCTTCAGTCTTCCCTAGCAGACCCAATGGCCGACCATTAGAGATGAAACACTGAAGTGAGTATAAAACCTTGGGACTGAATCCTTCAGTCAGTGGTGTGCAGACATTCTTGGCTCACTTCCTCATCTGACTCTGTGACGGGCACATATTGTGTTATACCTGTTCCTTGCATTATATCTGTTCCTCTAGTACAACCCAGACTAAAACACCATCCCTCCTATAATCACTACTTAATGTGTGGTAGGCAAGTTACTTACCCACACAAGCCTCAATTTCAATTGTAAATTGGAGATTAAAATATGAAACACTTTCAAAATTTTCCAAGGTTTAAATACATTTTCAAAAAAAATTCAAAAAATGTATGAATTTCTTGGTAGAATATGTGACAGATAATAAGTGTGAAATAAAGCTGTTAAAAACATGTCCCTAAAAAGCTAAAAGTAGAAAAACAGGGTCCTGATCACAGATCTTACTGGATCACAGGGCTGTTATCTCTTTAACACAGATAAACTTCTGTGAAAATGTGTATCTAAGTGAATTAAGTGCACGTGGTTGCTTATACATGTCCAAGAATATTACCCCACTATCTATGAAAGATGTGGTAATTTTGACAGAGAGAAGGAAAAGATACGCAGATTCCTAATATATGAAAATTATATTATTTGTCTTAATGCTTCTATCATTGTAGGAAACGGGAGTGAGCCAGTGACAGAAGCATATCTTGATGAATCATTTTGGATATACAAAATAGGGGAAATTTCCCTTGTCTGCTGGGGTCTTTAACCTTATTCTTTAAAGACTACTTGTTGAATGAAAGACAGAAAGTGAGAGACAGAGTTGTAGAGGAGGGAATGAATTGGCAAGGTTTCTATTGCTGAACAAAGTACCCAACACTCATGATTTAAAGGAGAGGATCATTTGGGTCGACTTCACAGGTTTAATGCACAATTAGTTGTCTGCAAGGCAGGAACAATATTGTGGAAAGCCATGAAGGAACCATAGCTACTGGGAAACAGAGTGTGGAGGAAGAGCACCAACAAAGATATAGTCACAAAATTCCTGCTCCAGTGACTCAATTTAAGCTTCTGCTCACCTCTTAAGTGCACAGTAAATTCAGTGGATTAAACTCAATGGTTATGGGGGCTGGGGCTTCCTGGAGTCTCTTCATTTGGGCAAGTTGACAGTTAAACTAAAACATCAGAGAGAGACAGAAGGAGAGAGAAAAGGGAAGAGAGAGAGAGAGAGAGAGAGAGAGAGAGAGAGAGACAGAGACAGAGACAGAGACAGAGAGACAGAGACAGAGAGAAACACAGAAACAGAGAGGAGAAAGAAGGTGAAAGAGATGTGTATTGTGTATTTTTTTCATACTTGCAAGTAAGGAAAGTCATCCCGAATGTCTTTAAAACATGCTAAACAACTTATAAATAACATAGATTTCTAGGAAAGTAACAGGAAATAATTGTTCAGAGTAGAGGAAAGGTTGAAGGTAGAGTAGTGATAGTTTTTTCTTTTTGCTATTTTAGCAAGGGGCTATAGGGTTTCACAATGTAGATCAGATTCATAGTGATTCTCCTGTGTTCAGCCACCCAAAGAGTTGGGATTACAGTAAAGTGCATGCCATCATGCCTAGTCTCAATCGCCGTCCCAGTGCACCCAGAGAGTGGGGCTGGCGCAGCATGCTGGGCATCTACCTCGGCCACTGAGTCTACCTAAGTAGGCACTTTAATCTGCTGAGCTATTTGACCAGCCCTTAAATGTTTCCTTTTATGTAGTGCTGCAGGCCAGAACTATATTTGGATTTTTCTGGAGACAAATCATAGATTAAGTGGTCTAAATCCATTGCACTAAAGTTTGGCCCAGATGCTGGATAAGATGTAGCATTTTCCCTGCTGGATTTTGGTATTACTTTGGCTCCATTCCTTTCTACTCTCTGCATCTTCCTTGTGGAATGGGAATGCTTATCCTGTGACATACTATGTTGGAAGTGTTTAACTTTCTTTTTTATTATTACACAGCCTCACAGGTAAAAGTTCTCCGTAAGTCTCAGGTGAGACTCTAGACTTGGCCTTAGTTGCAGTCCCACAACTGCAAGATAAGAGATTTTGGTGAGGGTTTCTTTCTTACTTGCTTGCTTGCTGTTTTTAACTAGTGGATTAAACTAGGGGCCTTGTCTTTGCCAGGCAGGCACTTTTTCTGCTGAGCTATCTCTCTGGCCCTGGTGAGTCATAGAAATGAATTAAATGTTTTGTATAAAAAATGCAGATAAGTTTTTTACTGCATAGTGGTGAAATGTTTAAATTTACATTCAGAAGGCCCTTGTATGCATATATGTGAAGGTTTTGGAAGAAGGGTGGAGCATGGGCACATGACAGCTGACTTGATGTTAGGAGGGAGGTCCTGGTCAGGTGAGACAGGTTGCTGGGTAAATGACCAGGAAAGGCACATTTCCATCCACAGACCACCCACTGCCCTGCAATCAATCTATTTTGGGGGACTCACAAGTCGAGTAGCTTTCTCTCTAGCATACTCTCTGCCATGCTGGCTTTTCTTTAGAGACAACACATCATGAACTAAATATGAGTTGAACCAAACCTCTTCTTTAAACTGTGAGAACAAAGTATTTTGTCTCAAGGACAATAAAGTGACTAAGACGTCTGCTTAACATACACTGAATTACCTGAATATATTTCTCATTGTTTCTATTCTCCTCTCAGTTTTGAGCAATCCCTAAATGTGCCAAAGACTGAGCATTGTCCTTGTTTTCTACTATAGGCTACTGGGCTAAGGTGGTGATGCAAGGTTCTGCCACTTAGCTTTGACACTCTACTGTTGAATTACATTACATTAATGAGGTTGTATTTTTAAATACATTCTACTAGTAGCAAAGTTCTTACAATTTAGCAGAAAATATTCCACCCTCATGTCAGTATATTTCACTTTGTTAAAATTCAGGTAATAGGTTTTGTTCCAGGTGTCTCTGGTCTCTTAGAAACAACTGGACACTGATGCATAGCTGGTCTCTATGATGCACCTTGTGTAAACGAATTCCAAATGGACAATCCATTCTGCCTCTATACTTCCTGGTTGTTTATTCAGTGTAAGTCCTAGAACATGAGAGAGCAGGGCAGGATATTCTGGGAATGATCTTGATCAGTGCTCATTGATGTAAATAAGTTTGCTGGCAAATCCTGAGTGTTGATTTGGTATTTTTGCTTGCCATTGCATCTGGTATTTTTCCAAGGAAGACTGAATAGGCTGATCTCTTTGGTTACCAGTTGTGACTCTGTTGGGTAGAGAAAGGGCCTTTCCAGGTCCCAACACAAAGGCTTGCCCTCAAGCTTTCTCCAGTCCCCTTGGAGGTCTGGAGGGGGCTTTCTGGTTCCCTGCTCAAGTGGCCCACAATCAATCCCTCAAAGGGAGGAGGATACAATCTGTCTGTCCATATGTCTATCTGTCTTCATGCCTCCCTAACTCCATGGGGAGCGCTGGAGGGCACCCCAGTTTAGTCAGTCCTGCTCAGTTTGAGCAGAAGAGCTTGATCAACTCTTGTTAGTTAAGGCCACCATCAAGGGAAGAGGGTTGGAACGTTTAGCCCTTGATTCCCAGCTGAGTGAATGTGTGAAGGAATGGAATAGACAGCATAAGCAATAGGCTGCCCTGTTTGTGTACTGAGGTGGGAAAGCACTCTTCCCAGTGGCTAATTAGGCCCTCCTCTGTGGTTCTGTGGTGATCCATGTAATGGACGCCTTGTAACCTCCTTAGCTAAGTTGAGCCTATGTTCCTGGGAGGGGCATGGACGGAGCATCTGAGTGCTAACTCTCTCTCTCTCTCTCTCTCTCTCTCTCTCTCTCTCTCTCTCTCTCTCTCTCTCGGGTTCTATCCTTTGTCTGTTTTTCCACTGTTCAAGGGTACACAACACATACTATATAGAGACAAAATAGGAACTAATTAGTTAAATCCCACAATCCCTGACTGCAGAAAAATAGGTTTATGGAGTTAAAAATGAAATCAAACTACTCTTTGCATCTCAAAGGAAAAAGAGCCTCATTCTACCTGAGAATCCCGCCTTGGCATCCTCCTCAGCTGCTGCAGTTGATGCCAACACCTATCATTTCACTTCACCCCCCCCCCCACACACACACACACTCGTCTAGTTCCACTCAATTTAACCAGCTCCTGTTCACTGCATGTCTTTGGCCACGTATCCCCCTCCCCTGCAGCTGCACCCACCTGGTCAGGTGGACTCATTTAACACCCACCTGAGATGACTGTCAGCAACTCCTTCCGAGTTACACATTTTGACTGAGGAACATTGGACTGTCAGCCCTGACAAATGAGTTAAACCCGGTTGGGCCCCTGAGAGTCCACGATCATTGCAGAATTTGGGGACAAACCTGAGACTTTCCAGGGAGACCATGGAACACAACACTGCCTTCAAATGTCCCCGCTGTCAGATGTTACTACCACCAAGGCAACTGGGACTCTTGCCTGTCACACCTTCCAGGCACAAACAGCTTGGAAGGACAACCCTTTTGCCCCAAGTCTGTCCCTCTCATTTAACCCTGTACTTTCAACTTTGACTGTTCTGTGAGAGAAAAATGACATCTTAATCAGTCTGAGACAGATAACTGTAATCCTGAAATTCTACAAACCTCCTCATGATGGGTTTCTGCTCATATGGAACTCTGCCAGGGCCTTCTTGGCAGCAATCCAGCATGTGCTTGGATCCCAAAATTGACAACATGTCCCTTCCAGCCTGACTTCTGAGTTCTTCCTCTAGGCCCCTATCCTACCCATGTAAACTCCACCCCTGGTCCAGGTCAATAAAGACCTGTTCCCCAGCTCCCTCTTCCAAGAGTTCTTGCAATCTCTGGCAGTACTCTGGGGCAGGCAATAAAGGCTTTCTAGGGGAAGATGGCTCAGTGGAATAAGCGCTTCCCTGGAACGTGCAAGGGCCTGAATTCAATCCCTGGTTCCACAAAAAAAAGTAATATAAATAAATAAATAAATAAATAAATAAAGACTTTCTTTTACTTCTGTCAGTGTTTTTCCATAACCAAAAGCCTCAAACTTCCCAGAGGCATGAGCTAGACTTGCCTCTGGGCCTGACCACCAACCAAGCCACCTCACCACAATGCTCACTGCTGTCAGGCATTATGGAAAGCACGGAGACATCGGCCAGGCCTCAGCCTGACAGACTGCTATTCACCTTAGGCAAATCCACATGCTCTCAACAATGCAGCCATCATCTTGCACACTGTGCTTCCTGAACCATATACCATTTTGGGGCCATCCTAGATTTTAAAAATGCTTTCCTTTGCTTTCATATTGCTTCCATAATTACCTTCACCTGGGAAGATCCTGAGACAAAAGACCATCTCTCAATTGATAAAAGGGGTTGAAAACTCTCCCACGTTGGCTCTGCACCTGTGTCCTACATGACATGAAAGCTATCCTAGTCATCAAGAGACCCAGTCCTAGCCCAGGTCCAGTGAGTGTGCAGAGAGCTTCCTGCTACCCTGCGCCAGCGGGACCAGTCCCAGCCCAGGCGCAGCATATCAAAACAAACCTACAAGGCTACCCGAGAGTCTCTTAGATCCAGCCCAAACCAGAAAAAAGCTTTAACTTGTTATGATCAAGGATCTAGAGTCTAACCTGTCTCCTCCTTACATTCATCAACCCCCAAGCTGCTCAGGCAGCTGTGATACCACCACTAGCAGTTCTATCTTCTGCACCACTGCCTCCTGCTCTACTGACAGCAACTCTTTGTGACTGTGGTTAATATTAAAGAATGTCACAGCATTTTATATGAGGCCAAGCCTTGTTAAAGTCAAAAGGCTCTGCCACTGCAGTTGATCCTGACACTTGGGTAAGCAAAGTCTTCTCTCAAACACATCCAAACCAGGACTGGAATGCAACAGAGTATCATGAAGCCTTAGATCAGTATCATAGTACTGTCCTGGAAGACCTCAAAAAGGGAGGCAAGAAGCTAATAAACATGTCTAAAGTTAATGAAGTTATCCACTGGAGCT
This sequence comes from Octodon degus, assembly GCF_000260255.1. Taxonomy (NCBI): domain Eukaryota; kingdom Metazoa; phylum Chordata; class Mammalia; order Rodentia; family Octodontidae; genus Octodon; species Octodon degus. Next base: position 7,173,586 of record NW_004524616.1, read on the forward strand.
CCCACTGAAAAGAAACTTTGTCAAAACAGATCCTCTGAGATGGATGGACATTTTGACAAACATGAATTTCTGTACATGTTTGAGTGCCTTATGCCTCTCTTGGGATGCAACCAGCATCCCTCATGCTCTGGTCCACTCTCCAGTGGAGTTGATATTGAGCTGACCATACCCCTGGGAAGAAGAATAGCACTGACATCACCCTGAAATGCCTGATAAAAATGACCCTGGAAGCTTGAGAGACTCATTTCCAGAAGCATGGATAGAGGGCTCACCCTTAGTACTTGCTATTAATCATGCCTCTTTGGTGATGGAGCTCTGGCCCAAGGCAACCCCCACCTTCATCAGATAATACACCTCTCCTGCCTGTAAAGCCAGTCCAAGATCTCTAAGTTGCCAATTCTACCAGTATTATCCTCCACATACATTGCCTCTCACAAAAGCTCTTCTACAGTGTCTGAAAGAAACTAGTTACAAGAAAGAAACTCCATAAATTTCTTGGAGCTTCTGCCCTCTATATGCTTACTCAGACTGCCAGTTTCTGGGAGTGCTTGATGGCCTCTAATGGCTACCCTACCCCTTTCCTCTATGCTCTAACAGCAACTGTCCTTGGGACCAAGAAAGCTGACAAGCTCACCTTAGACCAAGACCTCACTGTGCTACATGAACTGCTCTTTAAAAAATGGACCCCTTGACAAAAGCTGGGAACTCCCTGGAGGAAGTATCCCTGTTAGAAATAAAGGCAAAATATGCTGTGGTCACCTTAGATAAAACTATTGTTGTCAAAACTCTCCTGCAGGGATGCTTTGCACAGCAAACTGCTGTTTGGAAACCTGCAATCAATGATGCACAATAAACTGGTCCAGAGGCCTATGTCTTCTTCAGGAATCCAGTAGACTGAAACATCAACAGTTGTCAGAAAATTTCTACCCACAAATCCCAGAAGATCAGAGCTAAACCTGACCCCACCATTTGTTCTGCAAGTTCAGGCTACTGCACTTGCACTCATACCTCTGTAGCCAGCTCAGGTATCAGCACCTGTGTCACTGGCTTTGAGCCCACACATCATAGTGGACTCTTTCATTTACAGGTACAGAAATAAAACTACATACAACTTGTAACCAGCTAAGAGACTAGATCTATCTTTAGACATTCCTGAGAATATATATAACCCACATACATATTAACTACCTCTACAAATTTCAGAAATCCTTAGATCTGCTAAAATTTTTTCCTGGACAACTCCTCCAAGGCTAATCCACACAGGTTAAAGCCTAAGGACATCATTTATAGAATTGCTTCATACCCATTTCCCTTGATTTTTGTGACTTTAGGCTGATTACCCCATTTTTTGCATCCCTGTCCCCCTGCTACCTACCATTTTTATTAAATGAGCTGGATTCTGCTTATATCAGTCCTTGATTTCCTGCTTCCTGCTAACTGTGATTTTATTTTTTGCCTTAAACTCTGTGGACAGTTACCCCAAGAGAATAGAACAATCAATCATACACTTGACCAAGATTTAATGAGTGTCCACAATAGACACTCTCCTAGATCAGACTAACTCCCTCACTACCTTGTCAAAGTAATGTTACAGAACAGACAAATCTAAATTCTGGGTCTTTTCTCAGATTACAAACAATATTCCCAGCAAAGAATACTAAAAGAGGGGGAACATGTAGCAGAAAATAACCCCCTCAACCACTATACTTAAATTTATTGGGTCCAAATACTTCCTGTTCCAATTCCAGTTTGCTCTTCTCTTGGAAATGGCTGGTCACTGTAATGCATGGTTTGTCACTATGTTGCACATTATATAAACCAATTTGAAATTGACAGGCCATTCTGCCATTGCACTTCCTGATTGCTTATCTAATATAAGCCCTAAACTATGAGAGAGTAGGGCCTAATATTCTTGGAATGATATTGATCAGTACATAAATCTGCCTCCAAATCCTGGTGTCCTTTTGGTGTTTCTGCCAGCCATTGTAAATGTATATTTTGTGATTCACCTGAACTATTAATGATATATTCATAACAATGTTGAAATAAATGAGATATATATTATTTATAATTAATCCAATGATTATTAATGTATTAATTTCTATTCTCAGGCAGATAATTTAAGTAAGTCTCAATAATTGTTTTGCTCTACCATTGCTTTTAACTATGTCTCTATCTCTGTTTTTTGTTTTTTTCCCCTGGTACCAGGGATTGCACTCAGGACCTTGTGCTTTCTAGGCAAGCACTTATGCTGCTGAGCTATCTCCTCAGTCCTATGTCTCTGTCTCTCTTTTTCTTTTCTTGTCACTCACTTTTTAATGGCATGAAAATTATGTAAGATTTGACAAGGCAAAACCTTAAAATGATCATCTTGATACCAAGGACATTTCTACTTCAATGACAGTCTTATATGGAAGGGATTACATTTTAGCCTTTCAAATTCATTACTTCAAATTCAACCTCTACCAAAATAAGCACATTTTTATATCTACACAATACACTCTGCCTGGCAAGTTCGAAGCATAAAGTAATTAGTATTCAGACATATTTGCTTCTCAACAAAAGCCTCTGGACAAGTGAATGTGTAAATTGATCAAACTATCAGTCTCATCTCATTATTAAAGTAGAGCATTCTGGCGATTTTGTTTCCAGGTCCTTTGTTTTATAAAAATTGGCTTACAATTTTTGATAGATGAAGCCCACTGAATTGTTTGCTATGCTGTCAGCAGGTCTCCTGTGCCTCTTGCAAACAGCTGAATCTCATTTCCCTTCCATTTTGGATTATGCATTTGAAGTACCATGTAATGGCCTTGGCTGTATGAGAAATAGCAGAATGAATCCATAACTGCTCCAACCATTGCTTTCAGTGTTAATTCACTTTGATTGTATTGACAAGACCCAGCTGTGAGTTTGATTATTAACACTTCTGTAGTGTTGCTGCTTATGACAAAATTAAAGCAAGAAAAATCAAAACTTGTATCTTAACTAAACATATTATTTAAAGTGATTTAAATGATCTAATAAGAGTGTGATGTTACTTTTAAATCCGTCAAAAGAAAATTTTGTATATGTTAATATTATGTCTTTATTTTCAACACAGAAGGGTTGGGAGTGGCATGATTCAAAAATTAATGAAGAGGACCAGCCAAATAGCTCAGTGGATTAGAGCACTTGTAAGCAGGTGTAGGGGCTGGGGGTTCGATCCCCAGGCCTGCAGCAACAGCCCCATCCTCCAGGGCATGCTGAGATGGCAAATGAGACTGGGTGTGATGGTGCTTGCCTGTAATCCCAGCTCTTAGGAGTCTGTAAACAGGCGGATCACTATGAGTCCAATCTAGTAGGACTGAACAGCTTTGTAGACCCTTCCCTAAAAAAAAGAAAACTTAATGGAGTAAGATCAAGGTGAACCAAAAAGGATTCTTTTTGGCAGACATTTAAACAGTCAGTGTTAAACAAATCTATATACAAAAAGTTCAATTTTAGCTTAACTCATCCTGCTCAGCATATGTTAGGATCATATTGAGGGCCACCAGAAGTTCCTAGGAAAATTGCTAAAGATAATTTTTTCTCATTTTGATGCATAAAATTTCAGGAGGAAACTATGTTTATGACTTTGAGAGAACTATAATATGGCTTTGTAATGTATTACTTGGCCAGGATGATTCACAGTACCCATAATTCTTTTTGGGTGTGTTTCCAAATAGGATGAGCTTTAGGGTTATTCATGCAAGAAATAAAAGATGAAGAGAAAGAAATGGATGTTGAGTAGTTAGTTTAAAAACTTTGTTGCTGATCAGCTGACTTATTTCAATAGTGTGAGTCAACATCAATGTAGACTTTCTCTATACTCTCGGACTCAAAGAACAAGTGTGTTCTTATTTCTGAGATAGAGAATAATGCAGGATACATTTTGCACTGAGGTGAAGGTAATGAAAATGGACATGGGGTCTTGGTCATCTTGTGGCATTTCAGGCATATCTCTGGGGTTTCATGTCTTGTTTGTAGTCTTCACAGTCCAGAATCAGTGGAATGTGAGAGCTTAAACATCCTTGATTGTATGAGATAATCACTAATAAGAAATACATATAGGTATGTGAATGGATGTATGCATATATAAAAGTACTTTACTGTTTTAGCTTCTCTCATTACATGCTGAATCATGATACAAACTTTTTAACTAAAGAGTGGCCTTGGTTAGAGGGAACAGAACTGATTCCATGTGATTGTGGAAGGTACTGATCTTTTGGGCTCCAAAGGAGAGATATTTATCTCTGGAACAGAAATAAAGGTTAAGATATATAAGACTGTAGATAATAAAAAGTATGAGATCATTATACAACATGTGCTTGTTTTTTCATGCTCTTTATCTTCCTCAAATTGAGAAAATTCAATGTGCTTGCTAAGACAGGAATTGTATTGTTTAAATTTATCTACACTTCATAAAATTATATTTGTCCAGTTAAAATATCATAGTCTGATAGCCAATACTGTTGTTTCTAGTTATAAAAACAAGTTATTCACAACAATATTGGAATTATAATTATAATTATTGACATGATATTAATAATTTATGAGCCAATTTCTTAAAGAAAATGACTCAGTGTATTCACAACTCTGAAGGAAAGTAACTTTGAATCTAGAATTATATACATAGCTAAACCTTAAAATCATTGGCTTTGATTGACATATATAGTAAGTATGTACCATTAAGTGTGCAGTGTGATATTTCAGTGCATGCACGCAGTGTATAAAGATCAACTAAGGACATTTAGGTAACCCATCATCTCAAATTTTTTATCAAGTACAAGAAAGATGTGAAATAATTTTGAGGAATAGAAGCAATAAGAAAGTTATTCTACCATGAATCCTTTCTGAGAAAATTAAGAGCACATTATATGAGAGCAAAGCAAAGCAAAAAAATCCAAGAAAGAAGGCACACAGAATCCAAATAAAAGTATGTGGGGGGGTGTTATTCAACTACAAAACTAAATGGAAGAAATCTTAAGGAGGCAGAAGCTGGGTAGTATACCTGAAAAATAACCATAGCCTACAATGGACAGAGTACACTTGAAGACATCAAAAAGAATATCTTTGAGAAGAAAGAACACTTAGCACATGTAATTGGGTTAATTGTGTAGCACTTCTGTTCCATTTTCAATTCTTCTTACATTATGGTTTACAAATCTACCATCTCAGGATCTCACTGTATCAACAATCTTCCATCAGCTTTTAAGTTAGGCTATTTAGAATATGATGGGTGCATGAATAAATGTCATCATCCCAATACAAAGCAGGCACTAGTGACAAAGAAGGAAAGGATACTTCATGGTAAGTAAAAATATGCACTACTTGAGAAACAAACCTAATATAATAAGCGCACTACTGATTCCTCTTACTTTGTTGAAAGTCACTTGGTTGTGTTTTGAAGACTCTACCTTTTGTACAAATTGAAGGTCTGCACTCTTGCACTGAGTAGTTGTATAAGCACTACCTTTTCTTTTTCTTGTATAATGAAAGTAATTTTATTTTGTTATTTATTTTTTAAGAATTTTTATTGAGAAAGAAGTAGAAATGAGAGTTTCAAAACAGGTTAGTAAGACAGTTACAATAATTAATACATTGTGTATTGTTGTCTTTGTAGTAGTTATTCATAGTAAAGATGCAGGCATGATATCTTGTCTAAACACTATTAGTTCAAAACTTTCTTCTCATTGAACTAAGAGAAAGTAACTATAGTTACGCTATTTTGTATATACAGATATGTATTTTTTTCACTACAAAATGGTCCTTCTTTTATATGGTCCTTCTTTTTGCTTACTTTTGTCAGAGATGTGCATTGCATTGCCAATCATATATTGTAGGTGCATGAATTCAGCAAAATATTCCAATATAGTCCAGTAGTCATAATAGTAGTGAGTTATCTGTAGGACTGGCAACATCAGAAGTTGTTGACTTGAGCCTATTAGAGCTCAGCATATTAATATGGCTTTACTTTTTATACCTCGTTTTTATACTTTTCTGCTGGATGGCTAAGACCAAGATAAAGCAAGACCTATGTAACAAAATGATTGACTAAATACTTTAAGTCCTTTATTGAAACTTTACTGTTGAGAAAAAAAATTCTTTTCCAAATGTTGCTCATTGCCAGTGAGTTTGGCCACCAAGAGCTGTTGTGGACCTCTACAAAGAAATGAATGTTGATTTAATTCCTACTAACATAACATCTATAGTCCAGGAATCAAGAAGTAGTTTTCAACTTTAGGTCTCATTGTTTAAGAAATATATTTCGTAAAACTACAGCTGCCATAGATAATGATGCCTTTGATGGATCTGGGCAATATCAACGGAAAATAGTCTGAAAATTTTCAGCCCTCAAATGCAAGTAATAATATTTGTGATTTATGAGAGGAAATACAAATATCAAAATTAATCATATTATGGAAGAAATTGATTCTAACCTTTATAGATAACTTCAAAGAATTCAAGACTACAGAAGAGGAAGTAACTGAAGATTTGGTATAAATTGAAAGAACTCTAGAATTAAATCAGAGCCTGACAGTGTGATAGCATTTGCAACCTTGTGATAAAACTTAAATGCTGAAAAATTGTTTCCTATGGAAAAGCAAAGAAAAGAAAATTTTTGAGATGTAATCTATACTTCATAGTGATTCTATAAACATTATTAAAATGACAAAAGATGCATGATTATATATATACACATACATATATATGTATGACATGATATTAATAATATATATGTATACATATATATATATATTGCACAAGGCAATAACATAGATTGAAAAGGCCTGATTCCAATTTAAAAAAAAAATTATTCTGTGGTCAAAATGCATCAAACATCATCAATGACATAGAGAAATCATTGAGGAAAGCAAAAGTAAGCTAATGGGGCAAACTATGGTTTTTGTAGTTTCAGAAATTACCATTGGAGCTCTCAAATTTTAGCAAGGACAACCCTTGGAAGTCTACAGCTATCTATATCAAAGTACAGTCTTTTAGTAGCAAAAATAATCATGGTTCACAGAAGGCTTAAATCTCACTAGCATTCTTAGCAATAAATGATATTTATAACAAAGTATGTATACTTTTAGACTTAACACTATTGCCTACTTAATGAAATACAGTATGATATGGATGTATCTTTTATAACCACTGGAAAACAACAAATTGTCTAACTCACTTTATTGCTACACTCACTTATCACTAGTCTGGAAACAAAGCTGAGCTAGCCTCGGTGAGTACCTGAAAATGAGAATGTTTTGAAGCCCTTAGTAAAAAGGTTAACAATTATGCAGTTGCACTTTAAATCCTATTTTAAAAAATAACTCCAAATAAAATGATATAGATGTGGTTGAAAATAGATAAAAATATTATATAAAATATATCATATACAAATATGATAAAATTTATAATTATATTAATCATCAGACAAAATTATCAAGCTTAATTTGCAGCACATACATGTTGACTAAAAATAAGTTTTGAAAAGAAAAAATAAGTAAGGTATGTAAAATTTGCATCTATGAATGTCATCTCATGAGATTCTCTAGAGATCCAGTGAAAAACTCTCATTGCTGTATCTAAAACCCAGAAGAGAAAAATAAGTATAGCAAAGTTAGAAGGATAAATGGGACTATATCTTGGAAATCTGTTGTGTTGGTATCAGAAGAAGGATACGGATCTGAAAAATAAGAGTAAGAATAAATTTTGCTTTTCTATCTATACTATTGAATGTAGGGTAAAGCAACATATGGAAAGATAAAATTATACTAGAACATTTTACAGCTTCATTTCAAAGAAATGTGTCTGCTTTTCACAGAAGCAATTTAAATTTATTAAAATGCTTTGACAGTTTTCTGGCCCATTGATTGAGAAATGAATACTTTCGCTAATAATGTTTTCCTAATGTAGCGGATCATAATACCATCAAAAGAACTGCAAGAGATCATTGTAAACCAGACCTCTAAGAATGACCCACCAAATCCTGAAAACTGCTTCTACTTGTGATGTCAACTAGAATGTCAGAAATTATGCTAAAGATAGTATGACTTGATTCAAAAATTAAAATCCCTGTCACAAGATTTCTAGATTGATCTTACAATATCCTGATCTACTATAGAAACAATGTGGTTTATATATTCACATGGTCATAAAGATTCATAGTGTTTTTGTCCATAAAGACTAATAGCATATGTTTACAGAATCCCTACAATTCTGTAATGATTCTCTAAATGTTATTGAATTTTCAATGTATATTTTCCCTTTGACATTTAAAGGCAAGAGAAGTAGAAAGAAGATAAATTCCTTTATATAGTTGGGTGCTCCCGTGTTTGGTGCATACATATTTAT
>NW_004524616.1:7183865-7192302 GCF_000260255.1 Octodon degus
ATAAAACTATCATGTGATTGTGTTTTGCCAAATATTCATTTATCAGCCAAATTTCACACATCTCTACTCATACCTGAGGATAACAGTGGAGTACCGTGTATTTTACACAGGAATTATGTGCATTTTATATGAAGTACTGAGAACATTCATATCCAAAATGTATCATTACTCTACTTTTTTTCAAAGTATAATCATCATGGAATAGTAGCTACAGATTACTTTGGAAAGACTAGGAGGAAAATTTGAAGAGCATACTTGGAGACAGGATGTAACTTCCTTAAGCATATTAGGCTTTATTTGAAGTAAAATGAATTTAAGCACTTTGGGTATAAACTTACTGAGATCTGTGAGGCTAAGTAGTTATGATTTTTCCACTGTACTAACTTAAATTAGGACTCTATTAAACATATTTACACTGGTAATACTATACAAATAGAATCCTAGTTAGTTTTTCATGTAAACAAGTAAAAATGAGTGGATTATAGATGGCAAAATTTAATCTCAAACATTCTCATTTGGTGGGGCTAGGGAGATAGCTGTGGCTGGGGAGATAGCTCAGTAGAATAAGCACTATCCTGGCAAGCGCAAGGTCCTGAGTTCAATCCCAATACAAAAAAAAAAAAAATTCTCATTTGGAAGACTGCGGAGGACATTCATGAGCCCGAGCTCCGTCCACCCAGCATTCCTGCGGGACTTTTGCTGAGCCTGAGCCTTGCCCTCCTCACCCTGAAGACCGCCAGGGAGACCTGACTACCGCAGGGACCTGCAGAAGACTTAGGGAGCCCTACCCTGCGCCAATCCAACATCCAGAGAGCCTTGCAGAGCTTTGGCCTGAATGCATGATCCTCAAATCTTTTTTGAACTGTGGCTTGCCCCCCTCCCCTCCATGAGGTGGAAACCACATTGAATCCCACACAGAAGGAGGTTTATAGTATCATGTAATACAACAATGACTGCTGAATTCCTATTACTTGGTTTAGTTTACAATGCTTGCTTTTTCTAATCACTATTTTGTATTCTTAAAAAAGCTCCCATTTGGTGGCTTTGTTAATCACCTCTTTTATACAAAAAATTATGGTGTATTAGTCATTGTTAAATCCAGGTTTTAGTAACACAACAGAGCTGCCTTCCAGCCTCTCAATCCAGACAAATCTTAAATCTGGGCTTGCAAAGGATACGTCTGGCTCTGTCAGAGGTTTATTTTTATGTTCCATAGCCAAAAAGTGCTAAAAACAGTGCACACATATTTCTGTTTTATGAAGATTTAATTTGATGTATTTTTACATTTCTGTGATGTTTAAATCTCTCTTCTTTTCAGGTTATTTCCTGGATCCCAGTGAGATCTGATAACAATAAAATGTTTAGTAAAAGGCTTCATCATGATTATCAAATTGGAGGGAATGACTGAATCTACTGGAAATGGAGCTTCAGTGAGATTTGGGAACTTGGTGTTTTAAATATCATCTGATTTACTCACATATCTCAATCCCTGTCATCAGTCTTGTACTCTTTCCAAATAAATTAGTAGTTTTTGGTCTTCACTAGTGAGACTATAAACTCAGTGTGAAATTTAATGATTAGAAATATTAGAGTTTTTGTTATATTTTGTGTTATAGTAACCCATAACAAAAAGAAAAATTGTGTTTTTAAGTAAACTATTAATATCTCCTGCTAACTTGGATCATTCTAAGTTTTTATCCAAGTTGACATTTCTGTCTTCAGAGTTTTCATGCATCCAGAAACTAGTAGTCTACACAAAAGTCCTAATATTTTTTATTCCTGTCAAAATTTGCCATTGTAGCAATAAATCAATCTTCTAGATTCTTACTCTCAGTTGTCACTTTGTTACAGAAGAACACAAGTAAAATTTTAAGATACATGACATATACTAATATTATTTTTCTCCAGTTATTGGGAACATGTCGCTTTATTAGTCTAAATAAATTCCGTTGAGAATCTCAGTTTCTTAGTAGTCTTGTTTGTCTTTTCTATAAAACTACCCTTGATACCCAGTAGTTTTATTCTAAGGCTTTGTATATGAAATAATAATAGTTCTAAATAATTAAAGAAGAAGAGGATATATTTGGGTGCTCAAAATGATTAGAAAGGTCAAGTGCATAGAAATTAAGATTGACCTCTTCAGTGTGACTTTCACAGTGTGACACTGGGAGACACAGCATGACTTAGGCCTCACCTAAATCTACCGTGTCCCACTGCCTCCCCAGGGACCCAGAGATAGGGAATCCAACACCTCTTCTCTCACCTCAGCTATTCCCAAAGACAAAGCTGAAGAGTATAGAAAGGAAACTCATTTTATTTCTATGTCTTTATCAATAAAATAAGATAATAGGAAATATAAAAAGCGCTGTCTCTCAATGTTTACATTTACCAAATTACCTATGCATGTAAAATTTAATTTCCACAGAATCATATGTGGAAAGGAAGCCAAGGAGTGCAGATTCTCCATTTCTGCATTTTAAAGTGAAAAACATAACTATAGAGTATTGTGAAAGGAAGACAAAATAATGCAGCCTGTAGTATCTAATACATGTTTTAAGATAAAAAAATCAAGCACAAAAGTATGCTATGTTTATGGAAAGACAATGTAATGTTAATGTAAACAAATAGGGGTTGCTTTCAAAAGTATGCATCTATACCTAACATCAGAGTTCTAAAATGATAAAAATAAATGTTTTGAAAGAATTGGGGGGTGAAATAGACAATCTAACAATAATAGTTACCCTATCTTGATCGTGCTTACATCAACTAGCCAAAGTTTCATCATCAGGAAACTGAAAAGTTGAAAAGCTACTAGACCTAACAGAGAACTATATTATTCCCAAACTGCAAAATATGCATTCTTCTCAAGTACTCATAGACTAGTACATTGGAGAGCCATTATAAAATAAACTTAGAAAATGTTAAAAATTAGTCATTCAAAAATGTTTTCTGACCACAATAGATTTAAATTAGATTAATTGGAAGAAGTTTGAGAAACTAGCAAACTTATGGAAATTATACACTGCTAACAAACCCCTTAGTTAAATACAAAATAGAAGAACATTGAGAGCATAATTTTAAGTGAAATAAATCAGACAAACTTAATTTCAAATGGTTTCTTTTATATTAGCAACCCCAAAAACAATGAAGACCAAAATAAAATATAGATGATAGGAAAATGGGGAGATAGTTCTTCTGAAGAGGGCAGGGAAACAAGAGAGGAAAAGGGCTGGAAGTGGAAGAGAAAGGAATGAAAAGAGAATTAAAATATGTTATATAATTTATCCCATGATGAATGTAATCATATGATGAAAACATGAATTACCAAAAAAACCACAAAGAAAAGTAGAAAATATTTAAAAATATTTTCAGAGTGTAATTCAAAAGGAAATGAAGATATAACCTCTGAAGACTTAGAGGCTGGGGAGATGGCGCAGTGGAATAAGTGCTTGCCTGGCAAGCGCAAGGGCCTGAGTTCAATCCCTGGTTCCACTAAAAAAAAAAAAAAAAAAAAAAGACTTATACAAGGCAGTTAAAAGAGTATATAAAAGCATACCATGGGGTCTGCCAAATAGCTTAGCAGATTAAAGCACCTGCAAGCAAGCCTAGGGGTGGGGGTTCGATCCCTGGGCCTGCTGTGCCAGTCCCACCTCCAGGGTGTACTGAGATGGCAATTGAGACTAGGTATGGTGTTGCATGCCTGTAATTCCAGCTCTTGGGAGGCTGTAACAAGCAGATTATTATGAGTCTGCAGATTTCTATGAGTCTGATCTAGTAGTGAGACCCTGAACACCCTGTAGACCCTTCCCTAAAATACAAACAAAAACAAAAACAAAAACCCAGCATATCATATCTGAGGACACCCTTATCAAAGGATAAAATATATCAAATTATGGGCCTAACCCACTATCTTAACACACTAGATGCATGAGAAGAAACTAAATCTAAAATAAACAGAAAGAAAAATATTAAAAATTACAGCAAAATGGCCTGGGGAGATGGCTCAGTAGAATAAGTGCTTCCCTGGCAAGCGCAAGGGCCTGAGTTCAATCCCTGTTTCCAGAAAAAATAAATAAATAAATAAATAAATAAATTACAGCAGAAACTGATGACATAAACAGAGACCCATTTGATGATATAAACTGATGGTGTAAAATAAGGTACAGAGGCACAGGAGGAGCCGAATGCCCAGCGAGCAAGCAAAGCTTTATATGTGTTTATACCCACTCCTTGTCATTCCCCTTACTGCTTCAGCTTCATCTCATATCATTTCAGTGTAGCACTGGATTTTTATATAAGCACAACCCACACTGTGAGTAGCGCATGCGAGGAATCTTATTTCGACCCTCCTTAGGAGAAACTAATGCCTGGTCATCTGAAGTGGTGCTGCGGCAGTGATGCTAGCACTGTGGGAGCGGCTACAAATACAGTTTAATATTCAGAGAGGTTTGACAGAACATAATAAATCAATGACTTGCAGATTCATATAAACTCTCTGTAATCTTTAAGTTGATTAGTGGCAGGCTTTATAGTTGTAAGTACATTGATGTACTGGAATTTACAGTTGCACATGGTTGGAAGCTTAAATCCTAATACATCATTTATTTTAATTTGAACATGTTTTATCCATTCTTTTTTACCACTTCCATCTACGCCTCTTTCCTACTCTGCACTCTTATCACAGTCACTATTATAGTAAGTCTACACTCAACCCAAACAGAAACATGTATCATGTTACCAAAAAGTTCTTTATAAAGGCAGAAAGGCCCAATAATGAAATAGCAAAAAGCGCTAACACTGCCAACAAAAGAAAAATGCAGTTATTAGAAAATAACAAGAACTGTAAACATGGTTTTATTGCAGCAGGTGTTTCATCCTCTCCAAACCTTGTGTTTATAACAGATGGTGAGCTCAGGAAGTCTTCAAAACTATTTTAAACATGGAGTCTAAGCATCTTACTTTTAAAAACAAGCCTTCCAAGTTTTTCAAAACAAAGCACGTGAGGAATCTTATGTGAGGAACATGAAAAACAGAATTATGAAAAGCCACAACCTTATCAAATATGTCTGCACTGAGAGCCTCATTCTCAGTATGCAGCGTATCTACCATTGTTGAATTCAACTTGTTTTTTGAAATTCTATATTATTTCTAATTTTTAACTTTTTAATTCTCTTTAAAATAAAACTTTTCTGAAAAGAGTTTGACCCTGTAATTATGAGTGCGAATAATAGAAATGCTATGCTGGACATGAGTGGCATCAGTCAGTGTACTTGCAGCCGGGATGGACTATAAGGAGACAGATATAAGGCAAGCTCACTGCTGCTGCTAGTTGCTGCTTGCTGCTTGCTTCCTTCTGCCGTGCTGCCCTGCCTTGGAATAAAGTGTGGAACAAAATGTCTACAAACTGTAAACTGAAATAAGTATGACCTCCTTTAACTGTGGATGTTGGATATTTTTGTTTCAGCAGCACAGAAATTCACTAAGGGAACTCTCAACACACACACACACACACACACACACACACACACACAAATTCCTTAATTAGGAAAGAGTGGGGAGCTGGGGAGATGGCTCAGTGGAATAAGAGCTTCCCTGGCACGTGCAAGGGCAGCGTGAATTCAATCCCTGGTTCTGTCAAAAAAATGAAAGAAGGAAAGAAAGAAAGAAAGAAAGAGAAAGAAAGAAAGAAAGAAAGAAAGAAAGAAAGAAAGAAAGAAAGAAAGAAAGAAAGAAAAGAAAGAGAAAAATAAAGAAAGAAAGGGTCTGACCCATTTGTGAATAAGTCATATTGATTGACTTTCTCTGTGCCAGAAGACAGAAAATGACAATGTCCTTAAAACTGTGTTTGAGACTACTTCAAATCTCCATACGTTAGGAAAAAACTTAAAGTAGAATATCCTGAGATTTCCACAAAAACACTGAAAAACCTTCATCCATTTCCAACATGTTATAACTCTGATTCAGGTTTTCCTGCAGTGGTAGGCAACCAAATTGAGATAAAGTATCCTGGATATTAGCAACACATCCTCTCCCATCACCTCCAGATGGAGCTGTGCAGTGTCAGGGAAATAAGCTCAGGGATTCCACTGACTCTGCTTTCATCTTTATTTTATTTTTTTAAATGCATTTAATACAGGGTCTACAGGGTCTCACTACGCAGATCGGATGCATAGTGATCCTTCCCGTTTTTCAGCCTCCCAAGAGCTAGGATTACAGGTGCCACTGCGCAGTCCCAATCACTGTCTCAGCATGCCTCCGGTAGTGGTGGGGCCAGCACCGAAGGCCCCATAGTCTGCAGAAGCAGGTGCTTTAATCTGCTGAGCTGTCTGGCCAGCCCTTGACTCTGCTTTCTGATGACCTGTATATCATTTCATTATATTACAATGTAATAATGATAGAAATAAAACATAATTTGCTTAAGCCATCTCCAAACTATTTCCCATCCCTCCAAGTGGTGGAAAATTTGTCTTCCATAAGACCAGCTAGTGATGCCAAAAACATGGGGGACTGTTAATATAAAATGTATAGAAAAATATCAATGACACAAAAAATTGGTACTTTGTAAAAAAAAATAAAAATTTAGCAAACTTTTGGTTAGTTTGTTCCCAAGAAAAATACAGAAGACACTTAAATTATTAAATTAGGAATAAAGCAGAAGACATTTTAATCTGCTTTGAGAAACTACAAAAATTACTATAGAACACTATGAAGAATTAAATGCTAATAAGTTAGATAAACTTAAAAAATGGAAAAAGTCCTAGAAAAATATAAACTACTGAGTCAGAAAAAAATAAAGATTTGAATAAGCAAAATAGGCAAAGAAATCAATAATTTTAAACTTCCTCCAAAGAGAGTCACATTCCAGATTACTCAATTGGAGAAATCTGTGAGATATTTAAGGACAAATTTATCCTAATATTTCACAAACCTTTGTACATACAGAAAAGAAAATTTGCAACTAATTTTATGTAGCATATATTAATCTAAAACACAGCTACTTAAAGCACACACATACTATTTAATGAGCAACATCTACTCTGACTATAAATCAAGAAAAGAATAATTCAATACAACACAATCAGTGTGAAGTTAGTGATTTTATTTTATAACATTCCTGAGGTGAGTAGAATGCCCAAAAATCTACATGATCTCTATTAATGGAAATAAAGGTTAAAATATCATATGCTTTTCTCAATAGGGTAACAAAATCCCCAAAACTCAGCACCTCTGTTTGACCAAGACACTGGTAGGCTGGCCAGATAACTCATAGGACTAAAGTGCCTGCTTAGGCAGAGTACAGTGGTCAGGGTTCAATCCCTGGTGTGCCTTGCTGACCCCACCTCCAGGGCGCACTAAGAAGATGATTGATACTAGGTGTGGTGGTTCACACCTATATTCCCAGCATTTGGGAGGCTGAAAATGGGAGGATCACTACAAGTCTATTCTACATAGCAAAATCCTGTAGACCCTGAACTAAATACAAAAACACAACACTGGTTAACCTCTACCACATAGATAAAAAATAAGAAAAGAAAAAAAAAACCCACTGGTTAACATGAATTTCAGGGAAATATCCTCACTTGATAAATGACCACTACAGAAAAATCCTGAACTAACGTCATATGTACTGGTAAAATAAGGATTGCTTTGCTCTTAAAATCTATAAATAAGATGAAGCTGTCCTCTATAGTCAGTTTTGCACTGCAGATTCTAACCTAGCAATTAAGCAAAAATAAATAAACAAATAAATAAAATTAATAATATTTATATTGGAAAGGAAGAAGTAAATAGTCTAATTGCAGAAAGCATGGTCCGTTACAATTTTAAAAAATCCTAAAGAATATGCTATTAGAAGTAATATCAGGAAAGTTGCTAAATAAATCAATATGCAAAAATACATTACATTTCTATTATCTTGTACTAAACAATAAAAAAGTATCATTTGTAGTAACATTAGAAAATGAGGATAACAGAGAGGAACACACTTAGCAAAAAGTACAAAATTTATAATACAATTTTCACTTGGCCTGAATTGGACAGATAATGAAATGATGTAAATATTAAAATTTGTGTATTAAGCTGACTTCAGAAAAGGCAAGGCAGGCCGTAATTATAAAATATATGAAATTCATTTTTTAGACATTTTATCTTGGAGACCATTATAGTTATGTATTTATGTAAGTTTGTGCATTTGCATTTTGTGCAAGCACAAAATTTGTTCCTTCATATTCAGGACGCATTCAGTTGAATCCAATCCACTGAATTTTCTTTATACGTTTTTAAATCTACTGAATATTAAGTAACTAATTTGAGTGTTTTCACTTCCAAATTTAGTTGTGCTGTTTCCTGGGATAATATATTGCCAAGTAGTTATAAAATCTAGCTGTAGACAAGATTTTGCTACAAGAGAGGCTTTCTTCATTGTTCCTAGTTCCGT
>NW_004524616.1:7192402-7196509 GCF_000260255.1 Octodon degus
TCAGCTTTCTTGTCATTGAGCTGATGCACTCAACACCGTTAACTTAAAGGAGGAGAAGTTTAATTTGCTCAAAGTTTCATTCCATGATCTGTAGGCTCCAGGACAAAGACATCATGATGAAAGGGCATGGTGTAGCAAAGCTGTTTAGTTATGGTGGATGCAGAACAGGGTGGGCAAAGAGCACTGGAGTGGAAGGTTTAAAGCACCAAACATGTGCCCTGTGCTAAGCAGCTGGGACATACCAGATATACCTAGAAGTGTGTTCCACCAATCCCTGTATGGATTTCAGTGTTAATCAAGTTGATTCTTCAGTCTAATCACCATACCTCTTCATTTAATCTGACAAATCCTTTCATGTTTACCTTCAAAAATATCGCAAATATAATACATTTTGTCAGTGTTCGTTCATGGGAAACTAATCCAAATTGCCATCCTGGATTGCCATTGTATTGCTATAGGACATAGACATTGGGAGTGTACTGCTGACTGATCAGGACCGTCACAGTGAGCAACACTCCCAGCTATGTTTTGCAATAGTGTTTCTTTCAGTTTCTAAATTGCCAAACTGAGCTTGAAGCAGCTTCCTGGAATGCTGAGATTACAAGTATATGTGATCATATCTTCCTTGCTACAGAGAATCCTGATGACTTTATACTTTTTAAATGATATTCAAAAAGTTGTAATTATTTAATATGGCTGTCTAGGGCCTACACAGTCTACCCTTGTATAACCCTCTAACTTCACTCTTCCTACTGTACCTCTGTCCACTACTTTTTTTTCTTCAAGATACAGTTTATATAGCTCAGGCTGGCCCCATATTTTCAGTGATCATCCTCCCTCATCCGAGTGTTGGGGTGATAGGTATGTATCACCACACTTGTCATCTGTTCACTACTTCCCTTTTGGAAAAACATTGTTCCTTTAGAAGATATTAGACTTTTACTTCTTGTACTTACATGCAGACATCCTCTCTGTCTTTCTGTCTCTGTCTCTGTCTCTGTCTCTCTGTCTCTCTCTCTGTCTCTGTCTCTCTCTGTCTCTCTCTCTTTCTCTCTCTCTCTCATCTTGAAGACTCCAGATCCACTTCTTGTAGCTGAATCTTTATCACTGAGGTTTCAACTTACCTCCTACCTTCTCTTTTACATTTTTCTCAGGCTATTGTAAGTAAACAAATTTTTAAAAACTGTCTTCTATCACTCTATCACATCATTATAATGCATATTATATATATATTTCCTGGGATAATATATTGCCAAGTAGTTATAAAATCTAGCTGTAGACAAGATTTTGCTACAAGAGAGGCTTTCTTCATTGTTCCTAGTTCCGTTTCCTCAGCTCTAGTTCAATTGTCTTTAAACTCACTGGATATTATTATGCAGATAATAACTTAATGAGAAGTTGTTGTTAAGGAAATCATAGTGCAGGTGTAATAGAAACTTGTATCAGCTCTTACCTTAAAATTCATCTAACTGCACCAGTCAACTAAACTGAGCTTTAGCATATAAAAATTTGTATCACATTCATCTCCTTGTCCTATTATTCAAAGCATACTTATTAAGAAAAACTATTAAAATAAGCCCTATCTCCTTAACCCAAGTAATTATGAAAAGTGACTACTTGGGACAATTGTTAGCATTTCCCATAAGTCCATGAAGCATAGAGGGGCAACGTACAGAGGAGAAGCAGAGGAGGCTTATAGTAGTTAATATAGTGTAATAAAAGAAATCATTGAAAAAATGATTTGTAAAGCTTTTAGAAGTACACAAATTGTTCCGTATATGGCACTGCTCTAAAAGCATATATTTCCACTCTGACAGTTTGCAGATAGAGCTGGGAGTTGATTGAAGCTGTCAGCAATGACTCGATTCTGTTGTATCTGCATAAAATAAAAGCAATAAAAGAGAAATCCACAGTAGATGGAACTAGGAATCAATTTTCTGTTGTTTCATTTTAAGCAGATTATTGGATAAGGTACCAGTATGAAGTTATATTCCAGCTATATTTTTCACTGTGTTTTAAATTCTTGAATTAACTCTGCTTCTGGAAGCTCTACATTTATATATACTAGTCCTTTTGTACATTCTGAAATATAAAAGTATGTTCTAAATATGCTTCCCTGTCCTAGAGATTTTATCAGGTGTCACATTCTGTATTTGAGCAAGTATTTATTTTAGATTAGGTATTATGAACTAATAAAACTGAATGGAAGAACTGCAATTTAAAGGTGACTAATATTCAAGAAATGTCTTTATTCATGGAAGAACTATGTTCTATACTGCTCATTTTACAGATGTCATAATCCCCTGTACAGTAAGTCTCTGACTTACAAACATTTTGATTCTTTTTTTGGGCTAACTCAGGCTGCCTTATGAGTGGGTCTGGTGTGACATGTGGTGCTGGGGATCAAACCACAGTCTCTTGCCCCTGACTGATTTTGCTAAAGAAGGCACTTTAAACAACTGAGCTAACCTGCCAGCCCCCTTTACAAACATTTTGAGTGGCAAACTTTCACAAGTGTGCTATATAAGACCCACAGATGTACTGTATAACACTTATTTTATTGGATTACTAACTTTATTCAAGAATAGAACTCATTTGAAGTCAGAAACTTACTGTATAATTAAATATTTATTATTATTGCTATTGTTATTTATTGTACACAGGATCTCATTACATAGTTCAAATTCATAGTGATCCTCCTGTCTCAGCCTCCCCAGCACTGGGATTACAGGTGTGCACCACCATGCCTAGTTTTGGGACCAGCACAGCACATCCTACAGTCTGAGGCTGCATAGCATATGGTAACAGGGATTGAACCAAAGACTTTGAACTTACCAGGCAGGTGCTTAGACTACTAAACTATCTCCACATCTCATTTAAATATTTTCCAATCTTATTTTGTCTCATAGAATTTATGAGCAGGAACATTTGTTCTACTCTCCTACATCCCTTTAGAGAACCTAGCATGGTATTCTTCACTGAGTATTAGAGCTGTTAGTGTCATTTTAATCCTGCCTTTCACATACTAGTTGAGCCTAGTTTCAGATCTAGAGGTTTGAAAAATTCTGTCACAGTCAGAGTCAATTAAATATGGATTTAGATAAAGCACTATGTCTTTGCAAAAAGTAATTTCAAATGGATCAAAAAACCTGAAGTAAATAAAACTTATAGAATAAAATGTGAAATAAACACACATCACATTGGATTTGACCAAAAGTTTTAGATATAACACTCAAACTATAATTTAAAATAGATAAATTGAGCTTCACTAAAATTAAAAAGATTTTATCAAAGGATCTATGAAGAAAATAACTTACAGAATGGGAGGAAACATTTACAGCCGGGAATTTTAGCACGCATCTAAGTCTGAGTATGTGGAAAACTGAGTCAGGAGGCTTACCACAGGTTCAAGGGTAGCTAGGCTGCAAAGTAATTTAAAGCCAGTCTGAACTACATAGCATGAACCTATCTCAAGAAGAAATTTGCAAAGTACATGCTTGTACGGGGTGAATCTAGTAACCAGAACACATAATAAACTGTTATAATTTAATAATAAAGAAGGAAGGCCACGTAAAAATGGGAAACAGTCATAAATTATTTTAAGATTAACAATCAGAAACTAAGTATTCAAAGGAAAAATGATCATAACTGACATTTGAAACTAATTTATTTTATAAAGAAGTGTGATTTAGAAAAACAATAACTGTCTCCTTTCCCATGTCTGCCGACATCTCCAAAGGAGTGGTAGTGGAGAGCTAGTACACAATTTCCAGGCTGTTGTAATGAAGTCAGGTCCTTGCACTTGCCCATTGTGCCTCTGTTGACTTTGACATCCCAGGAGAGCGCATTTCATCACTCAGTTGCACAGAAATTCTTATAGCAATAAGTGATACCATCCTGTGTCCAGACGTGTCAACAAGATGCCATTCTCATTTTCATCAAAATCTTATGTACATTTGGAGTTGGCATTTTAAACAAAGTGGATGGCTAAAATTATGCGCTTTTCCTTCCCTTCTTGAAAGCATATTTTTAAGATCAGAGAACACCGTCTACGCGGTTATTCAAGTCAAATCTCAGAGAGGGCTCTCTTTCTTCAGCATTGCATTT
>NW_004524616.1:7197729-7210448 GCF_000260255.1 Octodon degus
GATGATCTTATTCATTTTATTCACTAGCATACACTCAAATTTTGTAACAAAGCCTAGCACAAAGTCCTTGTTCCTAAATAACTAAATATTCAATGAATGAACAGATAGTTGGTCTTTCCTTCTACTCCAATAGCACATTCAACCTGTCACTAAATCCTCTTGCTATTAATTTATGAATAGTTTTAATGCACCAGCTTTGTTTTGTCTCTCATGTCACTTTTCCAACCTAAATTACAATTTATTGCTTAACTAGACCATTGAAATAAACTATTGGTCTGAACTTTGTGAATCATATTTTATCCCTTTATAATCTATTAGCTACTTTCCAGACAGGGTAGTACTTTTAAAACTATAACCTGAGTATTTCTTCCTCCTACTTTGTATTATCCATTTCTTTGTCATTGTTCTTAGACAAAAATAAAAAAATGAGAACATGGACTGCAAACCACATATAAACATCCTTCGCCTATATATTTACTCTGTCTCATTTTGCTGTTTTCTCTTCCATGTTCTATGTTCTATCTACTCTGTCTCTCTTTAACAATACTGATCCTGTGTTCCTTTTTGCTTAACACAGATGGTGTTCATGTACTTCTGCATTTGGATAGAATAACTTTTAATCTTTTCATGTTTCAAATATTAATTCTGTGTTAAATGTTTTAGTAAAGCCATGCACTGCTTAAAATAAAGGCCAGGTTCACGGTCATTGGACACTGTAGGGAGCACAAAGATGAGGGCAGGTAAGCAGTAGAGAATGAGCTGCTCTGAGATTTGCTGTCCAGATGCTGAAAATATAGCAACTTAAGGAAGAAAGAAGGAGTGAAGTGGGTTCCCTGGATTCTTGCAGGATCTGAAGCATGACTAAATCCCAGAAAAAGTGAAGAGACAACTTTCAGTGAAGGGAAAGTTAGCTGGTGGTGTCATTTCCCTGAGATGAGAAGTGATAAAAATCTTCAGACACATGCTGACTGCTCCACAGAGTGATGCAACAGTGGAAGGGAGCAGTGGATGTGAAGGATTGGTGGTGAGTGCTGAGGGCTCAGTCATCCCATGTGGGAGATGGCAATTGTCTGGGAGCCATTTTGGAGAAGAGCCAGCAACATTCAGAACTCAGAGTGGCTTCTGGCTTCATATGGCAGCAGCCAGCAGGGCTCAGGCCCATGGAAGGTGTGATGATGGCTGCAGACAGAATGAATCTGGTCTCAGTCAGAAGGTGAAAGTCTGCTGATATTTATCTACTAACACTTCAAAAAGCTACTGTTGTCTTCCTGGAATAAGCCAACCCTGATCTGGACTCTATCTTCACACAATGTCTGCCAGTAACAGTGGAGATAAACCTGGAACTGAAATCTCTCTCTCTCTCTCTCTCTCTCTCTCTCTCTCTCTCTCTCTCTCTCTCTCTCTCTCTCTCTCTCTCTCTCTCTCTCTCTCCCTCTCTCTCTGTCTGTTTTCTTCTTGCTATTATAATTTTTTTTTACAATGGGTAAAAGATTTTTTTCTTCTATGATTTTTTTATTGAGAAACTAATAGCAATGAAACACTTTCAAAACTGACTAATAGGACAGTTTCAGTAATTTATACATTGTATATTGTTATTTTCTTAGTGGTTATCCATAGTACAAGACGCAGACAGGATATCCTATCCTGTTCAAACACTATTAATGCAAATCTTTCTTCTCATTGAATTGAGTGAAAGGAGCTGTATATATATCCTAACTATTCAATCTATACAGGTACAAAATGGTCCTTCATTTGTATCCCCTTTTTGTTCATTCCTGTCAGAGATGGACATTCCACTGGCATCTAAATACTATAGATGCATGAATTCAGTAAAACAATCCAACACAGTCCAGCAGTCCACAATAGTAGTGAGTTATCCACAGAAGTTGTTGACTTGAGCCTTTTACAGCTCAGCATATTAATATGCCTTACTTTTTATACCTCATTTTTATACTTTTCTGCTGGATGTTTAAGACCAAGATAAAGCAAGACCTATATGACATGGAAATGTAAATTTGCATCTGATAAGGTCAGTCAAATCCCCTCAGGATTTATCCTGTAGCCCTGTACCACAGTTTGCAGATCTTTTGCAAGTGTCAGCCATGTAGATGAGTCATTGCCATTGCTTGACCAATTTGCTCTCTGTGAAAGCCCGAGAGAATGTTTTCTCTCCTTGTGACTCTCCTTCAGTACACTCTGTGTCATCAATCATGTTGCTCTGTGGCCCCATAATCTCCTTGATCAGAAAATTGGGGACACAACTGAGTTACATGATACTACAGTATAGGTTCTCCTATGTCCTGAGTCTACTGAAATTGAAAGGCTAGAGTCAAATGTTGGCTGTCCTTGCAGCCCTTCTATTTCTGTAATTTTGTTCTACAAACTTAGGCTGTTAACCCTTCAGAAGAGAACCTTATTATTACCTATAAGATGTACAGTTGCGTTTAACTTCATTATCTGTCTGAATAGCAGACATCTTGGACATAATGTTGAACAGGTTTTTTCCATCAAGTATTTGCCATTATAATTTTGTTTCTGTTTTTTTCTTCCCCTTCATTGTTTAATCTTGTTATATGAGTGTGTACATGGTTTTTAGTCTCTATGTAATTGAGATTATGTTCTTTTTATCTATTTCTTCTCTCTTTTCCTCCAATCTTCTGCACAAGTTTTCCAAATTTGGTGTGTGAATCCCCTTTTGTCCTATTGCATTACTTCTAAAATCCTCTTTTTCTACCTATTTTTTCTGTAATCCTTCTTAAATTTAACCAATGAGGATAATTTTCTGGGTGGTATTTGTTGCTATTGTTATTACTGATGATAATATTTCTTTAACCAGAAAATAATAGAACTGTCCCAAACAGCTGTTGTGCCTGGTATTCCATGACCCAGGTTGACTAACGGCATGGAAAATACTGTTGCACAATGCAAAAGAATCAGGAGCTGGCCCAAGCAGGCAACAACTGCTTATCCTGAAATTGGAACTATAGGTTATAGAAACAGACTCAAAAAACAAGGCCATCTACATCTGGAAGATGTCAGAGAAGCAGTCATTTTCTAAGGCTCCTCAAAACTAGGAAAACATCAACCTACTATAGGCAATTTATAAGCATGCCTCAAATAAATAAATTAGAAAAAAGACAATAAGAAGACACTTAAACAAGATGCAACCCCATATATCCAGCTCATCCAAGGTAAACCTAGGCATTAATGAGCTGGGACCATCTGAAAGCCACCCAGGTAGCTGGTTTCTCTGAAGTTGTAACAAGAAAGAAATTGAATGAAGCTCTAGAAAATATCTAATCAGAAATAATTTCTCCAAAAATACAGAGATGGTGTCCACAATGAAAGCTATGGTATGTAACTCTAGAAAATATATAAATAAAAAAGTGACTTTTAAGAAATTTATGGAAGCTATGAATGCTCAGTGTAGAAAAAAACAATGGAATCTGTAAGAAAGATTCAAGCACAGGGTCAGGAGCATGACAATTCCACTGAAAGTATCTGTGGAAGATTAAACCATTGTGAGGACAGGATCTCAGATATAAAAGACAAACTTGTGAGTAGAAATTATGAAAGGAAAGAATTCCTAAACATAGCCAGGAACCATGACAAATAAATCCAGCAGCCACTAGATGAAGAAAGAAGAATAACGTAAGGTTTTTGACATCAGTAAAAAACCAGGAGGTAGTACAAATATATTTTTAATATATTTGTGCTTACAGATGTCGTGGCAGAAAATTTCCCTGGTAGGGAAAATGAATTTGACATAGAAAAAATGAGGCATATGGAACTCCAGTTAGCAATGATAAAAATGTCTATAACCAGGCATATAATATAGTCAAGATTCCAGAAATTCAACATAAGTATAGAATCTTAAAAGTTATTAGGGAAAATAAATAAATAACCTATAAATGAATGCCTATCGGATTCACAGCTAACTTTTTAGCACAAACCCTCCAGTCAAGGAGAGGTTGAACTGAAATATTTTAATCTCTAAAGGAAAAAACTCTTCAACTCAGGTCGATGTATTCCAAAAATTATCATTCAAAACGGATGGAGAAATAGGACACATCCATGACAAAGAACATTTCAGTAAATTGTTTTTAATTTTATTGAGAGATATATAGCAATGAGACAGTTTCAAATCAAATTGGTAGGACAGTTTCAATAATTAACATATTGCATACATTCTTCTTAGTGGTTATTTGCTGTACAAGATGCAGACATGATAACCCATTTACAAACACTATTAGAACAAATCCCTCTATTCATTAAGAGAATGCAACTATATATCTATCCTAACCATTTTGAATACACAGATACAAAATGGACATTCATCTGTATCCCCTTTTTTGTTTAGTTCAGTTATTTGAATATTTTAAGTGTGTTAACTCAGGAAAATATTCTAAAAGAGTTCAGTAGTCCATAATAGTATTGGGCCTTCCACTTGACTGGCAATGTCAGAAATTGTTAACCTGAGTCCCCTACAGCTCAACATAACACCATGGCTTTACTTCTTATACTTCATTTTTATACTTTTCTACTGGATGATTAAGACCAAGGTAAAGCAGGACCTATGCAACAAGAGTTGTAGCTTTTGGATCTGACAAGGTCAGTGAAATCCCCTCAGGATTTATCCTGAGATCCTGTACCTCAGATTGTAGAACCTTTGTCAGTGCAGCCATGTGGATGAGTCATGGCCATTGCTTGGCCAATGTGCTCTCTGTGAAAGCCTGAGAGAATGTTTTCTCTCCATGTGACTCTCCTTAGGCACACTCTACATCATTTATCACTTTCCTCTTTGGCCCCATAATCTCTTTGATGAGAAAATTTGTGACACTACTGAGTTACATGATGTTACAGTACAAGTTCTCATATGTCCTGAATCTTGATTGACCTTGGAAGGCTAGGGCCAAAATGTTGGCTTTCCTTGCAACCTTCCTTTTTTCTAATTTTGGTTTGCAAACTTAGGTTGTTAACCCTCCAGAACAGAAGCCTTTGTTATTACCAGATAATCTAGGCTATGTTAAGCTTAACCTTACTATCTGTCTGAATATCAAACATCGTAGGCATAACATGGAACAGGTATTTTTCATCAAGTATTGATATGTTGAACTTTAAGTCCTTATAGAATATGATGAAAAACACTTTAAAAATTATAATATATTTTAAAAATAAGCATAAAGAATTACATAATTCTTATGTTTACACATAAGTCCAGAGATCTAACCACATATAACCTTGTAGCAGGACAGTCCTACAACATTCCTTTTCCTGTCTCCTGCTTTCATTCACTACCCCCTACTTTTTGAAAAGTCATCTATCTGACAGACAGCACAGCAGCAACTGGCATGTCGTGACAAGCAGCCTGTATTCAGAAGACCAGAATGACAGGCACTGAAAGCATGAACCTACTATTACAAATTGCCATCTTCAGTGCAGTTGTTAAGTTCACAGTTGTCTGTATATACAGTTAGGGTGAAAATCATTCCATTTAACTGCTTGATTCAAAAATCTTCTGAAGATTCTCAAGATCATTGCTTTACCCATCTTATACATATAACAGTATAGCTTGCCCCTGTCATGTTTCTTAGTTCTTCTCCTTGCTCTATTTTCATTGTCTAATCCTCAAGTTCTTGCTTTCCTTTTAGTTGTATTATACCTTTCTATCTGTATTTCTTCTTTTGAACACTTATACTAGGGAAACTATACAATATTTACACTTGTGTGTCTATGACCAACAAACCTGCACTGCAAAATATTTTGATGGACATCCTAGAAAGAGATAACAAGTACTACAATTCCAGAACCCAGAAGGAAAGAATGCCCCAGACAAGCAAACAATTAGAGTACAGAGGGCTGGGGAGATGGCTCAGTGGCAGAAGCACCTGCCTGGCAAGTGCAAGATCCTGAGTTTGAGCGCAGGTATCCCCTAAAATGAAAAAAAATATGTAAATTTTTCTATTTGGCCAGGGAGATAGCTCAGTAGAATAAGCACTTGCCTGGGAAGTGCTGGCTCATGAGTTCAATCACCAATACTGCAAAAATTAAAAACAAAACAAAAGAGAGAGAGAGAGAGAGAGAGAGAGAGAGAGAGAGAGAGAGAGAGAGAAAATGGTGTAAGGGGAGCCAATAACAGGAAAATAACATGATGAAGATTAATCAATACACATCAGTTATAGCTATCAATGTTAATGGTCTCAATTAATAAATCAAGAGACACACACTGGTAGAATGGGTGAAGAAGCAAGATCCAACAATATACTACATAGATAAAACACACTTAATTCTAAAACAAATTTAAAAACTAAAAGTTAAAGGATGGAAAAAATACAGGTACAATGGAACCCAGAAAAAAGCAGGGATGTTTATTCTATTTGCAGACAAATGAATTGCAATCCAAAATTGATTAAGAATGACAAAGAAGGTCACTATAACCTTATTAAAAAATGCAGGAGGAAGAAACAATAATCATAAATATACATGCAGCAAATTACAGTGCCTCAACTGTATAAAAATGTTAATGATCATTAAAAATCAAATAAGCAATAATACAACTATATTGGATGATCTCAATATTCCACTGTCACAGAAAGGCAGATCAGCTAGACAAAAAAATTAACAATGAAATATTAGAACTGAACCAAACTTTTGAACAAATGGAATTGGTAAATGTCTACAGTGTCCCACCCCACAACATCAGAATGCACATTCTTCTCAGCTGCAGAAGGGATGTTCTCCAAATGAGACCATATACTAAGTCATAGAACATGTTTAAGGAAATGCAAAGAAATTGCCTTTTTTCCCATCCATATTGTGTGAACATAGTGCAATAAATTTGGAAATCACAAGAACAACAAATCACAAGAACTTCATAACCACATGGAAATCAATCTTCACACATCATCAAGATCTCTCTGCTCCAAGAGATTAATGTATAGACAAAACAAAACAAGAAGCCAAAAAGAAAAACTACCCAATGTTTCTTGGAGACAGCTTCAGCCATCCCCATCCCTAAACACCCTTTCTTTTTATTTGTGACCATAGATCAAATGAAATGCAGGTTTATAGGACTAAGCTACTGCTCAAAATAATCCAAGAATTGAGAATAAACTGGTCCCCCAAACGGAACAGTCCTTGTTAGTTGACTTCAACTGATAATTAAGTTTTAGTTTCAGTGATTTAGCAGAAATTTATTTTTCCTACCTCTTCCAAATGTAGTCATTGTATAATATACATCTCTGATGCACTGAACAAATTAGAACATAATGAAAAGTTTTATAAGGATAAGTTTTATTTTATGGAAATGTCAATTCTCACTTTTAACTCAATGTTTGTCTTTTTAATTATGACTTAATCATTTTCTCTCCACTAATCATAATGTTAAGCATTATTCCCACCTGTAGTGGTTGGTTAATTATGGCAGTTTGAGAATTTTAGAAGTTTATTTACATGAAATAATCAGTTCTACACCATAAGACGTAGAGTGTCTATCTTAGGCCAGCTCATTGCCTGGATGATTAAAAAAAAAGAAATAAGAAAGGACAGAGGAGCTTCCATTCCTTGGTCTTTGGAGGAGCTCCAATCCTTTCCTTTAGTCTGGACCTTGTCTCCTGGATTCTAGTGCAGCCTTTGGCTTCAACCTTGGGCCTTTCAGACTTTTGCCATAGGCTGATCAGCCTTGTGTTGCAGACCCACTGGCCTCCTGATATCAGTTTGTAGGAAAACTGCAGTGAACTACAGATCTTGTACTGAAAACTTCAGTCCCCAGTGAAGACAACCTCTGCACATTTCCTTATCCAAGTCAGTGCTGACCATCATAAGCCAATCTTGTAATTTCTTATACATTTTCATATCTTGTGTTATATCTATTTCTCTAGTAAAACCTTCACTGATACACCACCATAATGCACATGAATAATTTTCTTGCTCTTTCTATTTTACTTACTTAGATTGTTCATCAATCTTTATTGACATTTGAATTTTTTATTTCCTATTCTAAGAGAACAAAAAACCAAATTATTAGCTTCCTGGTTGGCAAAACTTTTTATACTCATCTTACTCTGTTTTTGATTGCCATGGTAGCTTTATGCATGGCTTTCTATCTACCTCAAAATCCCTTTGAACTTCTGTATGATTCAGATCTCAGTCATATAATAAACTGTTAGTCAGGTAACAAGCACATTTTCAGTACGAGGCAAAGAGTAAAATATTTTATTCTTACTGCACACATACAATTGTTAATTTAAATGTCCAAATATGTCTATGAATATCTAGTAATTTATTAAACTACTTAAGTTTTCTTTATAAAATAATAAAACAAAGGTAATTATAAAATACTTTATAATTTTTGAGTCCTTAAAATAAATCAAGAATGATTACTTTAAATCTAATAATTTGTGTAGAACAAGCCCAAGAAATGTATACATTATGTTGTTATTCTTTTAATTTCTATTTTAAATTAATATTCTTCTTAAAATTTTCATAACCTTACAATCTTGTAGACCTATGGAAAAATAATGTAGTCACTCTGGCATAGCTTATTTTTATGAGGCCATGACCTTAATCATTTATTCCTGCCCTTTAATACCACAGTATATTTTAAACTATAGGCTGGAATAAGGATTAAATTTCCTAGTCTACAGAGTATTTAAATTAGAATCATTTTTTCTTGTCTTTTTTGTTTTTCATTCTTAGCCTTTTATTTTTTAATGATTTTGAGAAACAATAACAAAGAGACAGTTTCAAAACTGATTGGTA
This sequence comes from Octodon degus, assembly GCF_000260255.1. Classification (NCBI taxonomy): domain Eukaryota; kingdom Metazoa; phylum Chordata; class Mammalia; order Rodentia; family Octodontidae; genus Octodon; species Octodon degus. Next base: position 7,206,490 of record NW_004524616.1, read on the forward strand.
AGATAGTTTCAATAATTAATACATTGTATATTGTTGTCTTCATAGTGATAATTTGTAATACAAGATGCAGACATGATATCCTGTCCACAAACACTATTAGTACAAATCTTTCTATTAATTGAATTAAGACAAAGTAGCTGTATATCTGTCCTAACTATGTTGAATATTCAGATAGAAAATGGTCCTTCCAGAAGATTTTTGAATTTAGCAGTTAATTGGAAAGATTCTCACCATGACTAACTATATATACTGATACTTGTGAACTAAGCAACTGCACTGAAGATGGTAATCTGTAATAGTAGTTTCATGCTTGGAGTGCCTGTCATTCTGGTATTCTGAGTGTGGACTGCTTGTCATGACATGCCAGTTGCCTGTCTCTCAGGAAGATGATTGTTCAAAAAGAAGGGGGTGGTGAATGAAGGCAATATACAAGAAAAAGAATATAGTGGGACTGTCTGGCTTCAATGTTGTATATGGTTAGATTTTCGATTTATGAGTAAACATATGAAGTATATAACTTTATTTTTTAAAATATATTCTATTTTTAAATGTTTTTTCATCATATTCTATAGGGATTTAAAGTTCAACATATTAATACTTGATGAAAAATACCTGTTCCATGTTATGCCTAAAAAGTTTGATATTCAGACAGATAGTGAGGTGAAGCTAAGCAGCCTAGGTTGTATGGTAATAACAATAAGCTTATCTTCTGGATGCTTAACAACCTAAGCTTCCAGACAAAAATTAGAGAAAAGGGAGGGCCACAAGGAAAGCCAATATTTTGGCCCTAGCCTTCCAAGGTCAATTAAGACTCAGGACATATGAGAACTTGTACTGTAACATCATGTAATTCGGTAGTGTCCCAAATTTTCTGATCAAAGAGATTATGGGGCCAAAGAGGAAAGTGATCAATGATGTAGAGTGTGCCTAAGGAGAGTCACATGGAGAGAAAACATTCTCTCAGGCTTTCACAGAGAGCACATAGGCCAAGCAATGGACGTGACTCATCCACATGGCTGACACTGACAAAGGTTCTACAATCTGAGGTACAGGATCTCAGGATAAATCCTGAGGGGATTTCACTGACCTTATCAGACTCAAAAGCTACAATTTTTGTTCCATAGGTCCTGTTTTACCTTGGTCTTAACCATCCAGCAGAAAAGTATAAAAATGAAGTATAAAAAGTATAGCCATGGTGTTATGTTGAGCTGTAGGGGACTCAAGTCAACAATTTCTGACATTGCCAGTGAAGCGGAAGACCCAATACTATTATGGACTACTGAACTCTTTTAGAATATTTTGGTGAGTTTACACACCTATAATATTTAAATGATGGAACTTAACAAAAAAAAGGGGATACCGATGAATGTCCGTTTTGTATCTGTGTATTCAAAGTGGTTAGGATAGAAATATAGTTACATTCTCTTAATGAATAGAGGGATTTGTTCTAATGGTGTTTGTAAATAGGATATCAAGTCTGCATCTTGTACAGCAATTAACCACTAGGAAGAATGTATGCAATGTGTTAATTATTGAAACTGTCCTATCAGTTTGGTTTGAAACTGTCTAATTGCTATTTGTTTCTCAATAAAATTATGGAGAAAAAAAGAAAAAATAAACTTCCAAAATCATATAAAAATAAATGAAAAAAAAATGGTCCTTCCTTTGTATCCCCTTTTTTTCTTTAGTTTGTCAGATATAGGTATTCAATTGTCATTTAAATATTTAGGTATGTGAATTCAGCAAGAATTATTTAGCATTCTTAAGAATAATACATAATTCCTGAAATTAATACTCATTTATTCATTTTAAAGTAAAAACTAATTAATACTTCAATGCTCTAGAGACAACAAGTACTGGTCAATTTGTTCATATATATATATATATATATATATATATATATATATATTCTGAGGATAGTTAAGTCACTATGTACTTATATGTGATTATCAGGTTTTTAATCATTAAATTAAAACTATAGCAGTGTGCAAGCAACATTCATGTAAGATGTGTTAGAAAAATATTGTGAGTTGCTCAAATTTAAAAAGTTACAATAGAAGATACATTGCATCAATATATACCCTCTTGTATTATAAACTTAACTTATTATTCTTGGCACTTTTTCAAGCAGTTCTGAAAATTTTCTTTTGTGAATGTCTTTAGTTGCATTGTCTTGGAAAACTTTTGGCCTTGGATTGTCTCAAAACATTTCATCTTTCAGGATTATTTTGACTTGGGGATCAGGGTTTTAGCACAGTGGTGCAGTGTCTGCCTGGCAAGCATGAGGTTCCCATACCCCTCCCTCAGAAAAACAACAACAAAAACATGTCGGGTTGAAATCATTGTGATTTTGTGAAGAGTCTGAAATCCCACAGTGATAGATCCAATAAATCAGTCTACTGAGAATATAATATTTTTTAGGCGACGTTTTTGTTTGATAGCACTTAGCAGTAGTATTCACCACATATTTAGCACAACTTACGCAGGCATTCAGGAAACAGGACATCTAAAATTGCTTCAGAAAAGAATGATTGGATAAGTGCATTTTAAGTGAGGGAGTATGTTTTGATGAGGACTAATGGCAATGTGTCTTTCATTGTAATTTTTTAAATTAAACATTCAACATATATTTAGGCAATATTCCCTACATATTCTCAGTCTCTGTGAAGAGATTATGTGTAATGATGTTAGAAGGCACCTCCATTTCTTTGGCTTCATTTTCTTGTCCAGAAGCAAATGACTCTATAATATCCAGGATTCTTTCCTTATTCTTTTTTTCTTTTTCTCTTTATAAGGAATGAAGGGTCTGTTCCTGTTTGGAAAGCATCTGACACCCATTGATTTGTGTTTTTTAATTAACAAGGCTCATCTATTAAACACTTGAAGTAGAAAATAATTTCCTTTCTATCCATTCAAAGAAGTAACCCCAGATCAGTATATTTGCTTAGCACATCCAAAGTTTTCCTTGGGTGTATTCATTTAGAATCTTGGACCGCATTCGAATCCCATACTCTCCAATTTTCTTTACCAACATTAAAATCAGTACTTGATCTTCCTTAGTCTAACTTCTATGCCTTAATTCTCAGTTTTTTCTGAACTTAAGATAGGAAAAAAGAAGGATGATTTGTTGGTTTTTCCACAGCAATCATTTTCTCTGTCTTCACTCATTTTATTTTCTAGGAAGCTGCCATCTTGTAGCCTTGCATCTGGGGGAACCCACTCATTGCCTCACTCTGTGAATAACTAGCACTGAATTTTCCCTATGGTTATTGTGAAAGAATATTTGTGTAAAGGAAGATTTGTGTTAATGAGGCTTTCTGTGAACAATTTACACCTATGCTAACATCCGATTTTTACACCATCCATCCTAATAAATGCTTATAAATGAACATATCATGATATGTTCTCCTAACATCATCATCAAGTCAAAACAGAAGTGGATCAAGTGATGCATGCCAACAGGAAGACTTGATTTAAAACTTTTTTAAAAAAATTAATTCTGCCAGAAATGCAAAGTTTCTATTTTATTACAAATCTATTTTACTGTGATGGTTACATCTCTTGATTAAAGTATGTTGAAAGGTGCTATGATATTCACCAATGTAAAGAAAATAAATCAAAGTTAGCTCATGGATGAACATTAACACTCTTGACTTGTTCCAAAGTTGGGTCAGATAGGAAACAACTGATTCAAGATATAAACTTTAGAGAACAAATCAGAATAAAAGATGGGTCAGGGAAGAACACATTTGGAATCGTCTTGTGGGATGAATATGAAAAATGAGAAAGAATGCTTTGTCTCTATGTAATGCTTCTGTTGCTAAGATATCTGCTTTCTGACCAGTTCTCATACAGGACCTGGGCACTGGCATCTCTTTCTCTTTCTCTTTCTCTTTCTCTTTCTCTTTCTCTTTCTCTTTCTCTTTCTCTTTCTCTTTCTCTTTCTCTTTCTCTTTCTC
>NW_004524616.1:7210548-7231554 GCF_000260255.1 Octodon degus
TCTCTCTCTCTCTCTCTCTCTCTCTCTCTCTCCTTCCTTCCTTCCTTCCTTCCTTCCTTCCTTCCTTCCTTCCTTGCTTCATTCCTTCTATTTGTTTCAAACCTTTACATATGTTAGAAGGACTATAAAATTGAAGATGTTTTGTATATTTTGGATTTTGATGTTGTTTTCCAGGTTGGTCACTCCTATATTTGTTTCTGTGAATGATAGCAAAATAGAGGCAAATAGAATCTTTCTAATTCTATCTCTGTTTCTGTTCATCTCTGTCTCTCTCCCCAATCTCTCTCTTATACACATACATATACATGCACAAACACTGAACTACTTGAATGTTGGTGGTCAAAGATTATTTTTCTCAGCTGAGAAAGCAATAGTATCACCATAACTATTAACCCTTATTATGTAGTTACTGATGAAAAGGTTTTAGAGGAAACACCTCGGAAACTGATAACCAATCTTTTTCTGAGGAGGACAGTGGGCATATCACTAGTAAAATTTCATCAAACTTTGTAAATTATAATTAATATGTTTTCCCTCAGAATGTATGTTTAAAGTAAGCAAAGAAGCTTACTTTAAAATGCCATTTAGTACTACTGGACTATATTGAATTATTTTGCTGAATTTGCGCACCTACAATATTTAAATGGCAATGGAATATCCATCTCTGACAAAACTAAAGAAAAAAAAAAGAGAATACAAATTAAGGACCATTTTGTATCTGTATATACAAAATATTTAGGATAGATATATAGCTACTTTCCCTTAATCAATGAGAAGAAATTTTGCACTAATAGTATTTGGACAGGATATCATGTCTGCATCTAGTACTATGAATAACCACTACAAAGACAGCAATATGTGATGTATTAATTGGTGAATCTGTCCTATTAATCAGTATGGAAATTGTCTCATTGCTACTGGTTTCTCAATAAAATGAATTAAAAAATAAATAAAATGCCATACATGGGGCTGGGGAGATAGCTCGATGGCCTAAGCACCTGGCTGGCAAGTGCAAGAACCCAAGTTCAATCCCCAGGACCGCATGCGATGCTAGCTCCTGAACCACAAAATTCATATATGTCATAATCAGTATGAAAATGCTACACATAAACCACACAAAGTAAACAGTGAAATCTCAAATAATGTATGAAATTTAAATTTGAATTACAAATGCAACTTGGAATAGTATGACTTATGAAAAGAATAAAGCTTTTATTTACAATAGATAAATCTATAATCCCCTTACCCTGGGAATGAAACAGCACTGCAAAATTAGTGGCAAACTATTTGATGTTTCCTAGAATACTTGTCAAAAACAGTAACCTACATGGAGATAAAAATATATTGCACCTGTGACAATATCTGTGTTAAAATAGTTACACATTTCATTATGAAAAAAATCATGATTCACTATATTCTTGATTTGGTAGAATTTGCTCAGAACTAATTGGAAAATTTTTAGCTACAATAGTTCAACTTTGAAAGAAAGTCTAGAGGATGGTACAGGAAAAAAAAAAAAGAATATACAATTGTATATCGGATCACTTCTTCAGAAAAACTCCATAGCTAATATAGACTAAAAGAGTAAACATAGTGGTCTGGAGAGATAGCTCAGTGGAATAAGTGCTTCCCTGGAAAGCACAAGGTTCTGAGTTTGATCTCTGGTACTGAAAAAAAAAAGTAAATATATGTCAGAAATAGTCATTTAGTGTAATTTTTAAGATCAAATAGATAGTTTTCCTTTTGTTTTAATGTCCATAGATATGGGTTATTTCTACTTTTCAAAATAACTTTTGAATTCAAAAAGAAGGGGGTGGTGAATGAAGGCAAGAGATAGGAAAAGGAATATGGTGGGACTGTCCTACTTCAAGATTGTATATCGTTAGATATTTGGACTTATGTGCAAACATAAGAAGTATGTAATTCTTTATGCTTATTTTTAAAAAAATATATTCTAATTTTTAAATGTTTTTCATCATATTCTATAGGGACTTAAAGTTCAACATATCAATATTTGATGAAAAATACCTGTTCCATGTTATGCCTAAGATGTTTGATATTCAGACAGTGAGGTTAAGCTTAACAGCTTAGGTTGTATGATAATAGTTATAAGCTTGTCTTCTGGATGGTTAACAACATAAGTTTGCAGACCAAAATAAGAGAAAAAGGAGGGCCGCAAGGAAAGTCAATATTTTGGTCCTAGCCTTCCAAGGTCAACTAAGACTCAGGACATATGAGAACTTGTAGTGTAACGTCATGTAACTTGGTAGTGTCCCAAATTTTCTGATCAAGGAGATTGTGGGGCCAAAGAGGAAAGTGATCGATGATGTAGAGTGTGCCTAAGGTGAGTCACATGGAGAGAAAACATTCTCTCAGGCTTTCACAGAGAGTACATTGGCCAAGCAATAGCCGTGAGTCATCCACATGACTGACACTGACAAAGGTTCTACAATCTGAGGTACAGGATATCAGGATAAATCCTGAGGGGATTTCGCTGACCTTATCAGACCCTAAAGTTACAACTCTTGTTGCATAGGTACTGCTTTACCTTGGTCTTACCCATCCAACAGAAAAGTATAAAAAGGAAGTATAAGAAGTATAGCCATGCTGTTATGTTGAGCTGTAGGGGACTCAGGTCAACAATTTCTGACATTGCCAGTCAAGAGAAAGACCCAATACTATTATGGACTACTGGACTCTTTTAGAATATTTTGCTGAGTTTACACACCTATAGTAATTAAATGATGGGACTTAACAAAAAAAAGGCTATACAGATGAATGTGCATGTTGTATCTGTGTATTCAAAGCGGTTAGGATAGATATATAGTTACATTCTCTTAATGAATAGAGGGATTTGTTCTAATGGTGTTTGTAAATAGGATATCAAGTCTGCATCTTGTACAGCAATTAACCACTTGTAAGAATATATGAAATGTGTTAATTATTGAAACTGTCCTACCAATTTGATTTGAAACTGTCTCATTGCTATTTGTTTCTCAGTAAAATTATGGGGGAAAAAAAACCAATCCTGAACACAAACCAAAAAAATCACTTTTGAATAGAATAGAAATAATTAATAAACTTACCAGTATATTAAAACTAGCTCATGCATACTCACTTTTAAATGTAATATAGAGTTTGATAGCTATTTTTATGTGTCGACATGGCCAGGTAAGGACCAGCCTGATAGCTTTGCTATAGTTAGCAAAGACACCTTAGTAGGTGTCTTTTTAGGCAGAGAGCAGTGGCCAGGCTTGATTCCTGGCATACCCTGCCAGCCCCATCTTCGATGTATGCTGAGATGGCCACTGAGACTGGGTGTGGTGCCGCGGGCCTGAAATCCCAGTGCTTGAGAGGCTGAAAAACAGGAGGATCACTACAAGTCTGATCTACGTAGTGAGACCCTGTATGCTCTGTATCCCCTGAACTAAACGCAAAACACACACACACACACACACACACACACACATTAAAAAAAAAAAAAGCTATGGCCAGACAAAAGTATCCACGTAGTGCCCATCTTTATTCTGCATGTTTCTGTGAGGACAATTGTATGAATAAGTCCAAATTACTTTTATTTATTTATTTTCTTTTTATATCAGATTTTATAGGTACATTTTAGATATAGGTATTGATCACATTCATCATAAAGAATTTATACCTGTACATGCTATAACTTGATTTGTTTCCCATTCCCCTACCTTCCTTCAAATCCTCCTTGGTAAATAGGGAACAAGAAAAATTTTAAATGGAGAGCAGAACAAAGAAGAGAGGAGGCTAAAGGGAAAGAAGGGGAAAAAGAAAGAGAAGGAAAAGAAAGACAACATGGAGGACAACTTGGGATGAGTTATACGTTACAGTCAGGATTGTAAGTAAAGCAAAAAGCCTTCCATAATGTATGTCGGCCACAATCAGTTGAAGGCCTGAACGGATTTAAAGACTACTGTCATTGAAGAAGCAATTCTGTCAACTGAGTGTCTTTCTATTTCAACTGCAACCTCAGCCCTTTCTGTAATTCACCAAAAGGCTGATTTGGACTCATATTACAGCAGTGTCTTGAGTCTCTAGCCCGCTCGCTTCCCTTTCAGATTCTGGATTTGCCATGATTCAACAGTGATGTAGTTAACTCCTTAGAGAAATGTATTTGTATCTGATGTATATGTATTTAGCAAAGGGTCTACAGGATCTCATTACACAGATCAGACTCGTAGTGATCCTACTGTTCTCAGCTTCCCAAGTGCTGGGATTACAGGCATGACCAGCATACGCAGACTCAGTCCCTGTATCAGAGCAACCCAGGCATGGCACACCAGGATCAAACCATGGTGCTTGTGCCTCCTAAACAGGCCCTTTAGTCAGCTGAGCTGTCTGGCAGGCCTTATTACCTATTTCATAACTCTATCGTCTGTATCTAATTTTCAACATCTATATCTATTTTCTATCTATCGCTATATGCATACCTTTATTTTTGTAGAGAAAATTGGCAGATAACTAAGGATTAGCAATTTATCAGCATTTCCTAAGACACTGCAATATTTGAACAAGTAGGCAAGTATACTATGGAACTTACGACAGCTGTTGGCTGTCATTCTCACAGTTTTCAGTCACAGCTGCATCCAAGAAGGCACAGCAGTCTGTCAAAGGAGCTCCCCAAAGTTCCAGGCACCCACAGCTAAATTGCGAGTTTTGACTGCTAACAAAAGTAAAGTAAGAGACATCAAATTATCAAAATTTTTATTGCTAGAATCAAACAATTTAGTCCTACATTTCTTACCTTTTAAGTTGTCTATAACTTAAATCTCTCACTGTTCATCTTCCTGTTCATATTCCCTCACGGGGAGAAGATAGAACTGGAAAATTGAAAAAATTCTTCAGATTAATTGAATAAATATTTCTCAAAACAAATTCCTGAAGCATCATTCCTTTCCTCCTCTGCCTTTCCACCACCATGAGATTAAACTCATCTGCCATACTTGAATAATGACTCATTTCTTGAGGAGACAACTAAAAGTTGTATAAAAGCATGATTTTTTTATATTTGTAAAACATAATGGACAATAATATAAACTGAGTTTAGTTGTAAGTGATAGAAATTCAAGTTGAATTCATTGAAGCAAAATGAAACCACAAAAAAGGAACTTAATGGCTCCATTAATTGGAAATAGAGGAGAAATACAGTGTATAAAATGTCAAGTTCCTCACATACTGCACCACTTGGCTCCCTGCCATGTACATACACAGTCTTATGTGCACCCTTCACTTTTCCAGTATTTGCTTATTATTATTTCCTTATTTCTACAATTAACAATAAATGTGGAATTGTTAAAAGATAAAATATTATAAATCAAAGCAAGTCCTCTTTTGACTACTAGGTAATAACCCACATTTATTCCAGCTTATTGGTTAATGTATATTGTTCTAGGGTTTAAAAAAATTTTTTTTTGAGGAACCAAGGATTGAACTCAGGCCCTTGGGCTTGCCAGGGAAGTGCTTATTCTACTGAGCCATGTCCCCAGCTCCTAAAACTCTTAATAGCATGCACACATACATTCAAGTATTTAAAGAAATATATGGTGTTATTGTGTATATGTTTGTGCTTTTGGTAGAGAAGGAATCATAATACACATATCATTATAAAAGTTTCTTCCTCCTTTATTATTTTACCAACATAATCCCCTTGGAGATCTTTCCTTGTGATTTTAGCATGACGTATTTTATGGTATTTTTATGTGTGTATACCACAGTTTGTGCATTGCTTCATTCCCCAATAATGGGAATAAAACTTTAGCTCATTTTTTAAATAAAAATTTTGGTGAAAGTCTCTGTTGATTCTGTATGTTTACAAGTATGAGTGTTAAACCTGATTATATGATAAGTAATGAAATTGGATTATAAAACTTGTACTTTGTAAACTTTGGAGGAAATAAGTATTTCCCATAATGCTGCAACATTTGAAACTAGCAAACTCACTTCATCAATGTACTATTGCAAAAAAGATTTTACTGTGCTCCATGTGTTCATAAGCTCTGTGCATTGACACATAGTTTTCAATTGAAGAATTGTATATCAGAGGAAAACATAATGACAATCAAAATTCAAGAAATAACAAAAGTAAACTCTACAATTACTTCTGTTTACTCCCTTTACTGTTCGTAGCAACAGAACAGGAAGCAGAAACACACAGCCTGACAGATGTCCTAACAAGATAGAGCTGAGAAAAGCAATACAGGTTAGGAGCCTGGTGAAATAGCTCAGGAAACTAAAGCACCTGCTTAAACAAGATTAGGTAAGCACAGGGACTGCACCATGTGCCATGCTGGCCCTGCCCCCAGGATGGGTTGAGCTGGCCAGAGTCCAGGCGCAGGCCTGTAATTCCAGCACTGGGGAGGCTGAAAGCAGGAGAATCACCATGAATCTGAGTTGTGTAGTGAGACCCTGCAACAACCAAATATATTAAAAACAAAGAAAAACAAAACAAGACACTCAAAAAGAAAAAAAAGAAAAAGAAAAAGAAAGAAAGAAAAGAATACAGGATGGTTATAAGAAGCCCTACAATAAATGCTGCCTAACAAATTTCAGGAAAAAGCATTCTTCTCAGGTATCTTAACTGTGTCTCAGAACAAAAGTCAATAATATTTATATCATTTCAAAAATGTTTAACATCTAATAAGCTAAAATTTACAGTTTGAAGAAAGGTGACCCAAAAGGAAGAGAATATGGACCTAGGGTAAGAGAAAAATCAACCATCAGCCAATCAGAACTAAAATTTTTACTATCGTTATTATCATCAGATAAGACTATTAAAACTGTATTTTGCATGGCTGGAAAGATAGAGAAACACTGAAAACATTAAATAGAGACTTGCAAGATAAAAAAATCAAAATAAAAATTCCAGAACTTAAAATTAGCATGAGAAATGGAAAACATTTTAGATGGAATTGATTTCTGATTAATATTGTAGCATAGACACTGTGAATTTGAAGCCATAGATATGAACAAAAACTGTAAAAAAAAAAACCTTAAAAAGTTAGTGTTTTATGCAACACCTTCAAGCAGTCAAATATATGTGCAGATGATATCCAAGACAGAAAAGAGAGGTAGCATTCAGAAAAGTGCTTTTGAAGAAATGATATCCAGACATTCGTAATTCTATAAAACCTATAGTGTGCAGTTTATCAAAGCCAAAAAGCACATGGCTTAAAGAATTTAGAAAATCATATAGTGGGACAGTCAGTTACAAAGACAAATGCAGAGAAAAATGGTATTATATAACAAAGAATAATACAACAAATTTCTCAACAAAGGTGATGTGACTATAAAGACAGAAAAGCCATATCTGTAATGAGAGTAATGAAAACAACACTAATTTATAGATATAGGGGCAAACAGATTCAGAAGGAAAGAATTATAGATGCACAAAAAATTAAGAATAATGAATAGGTTCAGTGTCATAACAACAGTGAGGATTCTGCAAGCCAAAGCCTATATCAAATTTATCACAGCTGAAGCATTGAAGTTCAGTGGAGTTTATGGCATGCTATTTATATTTGAACAAAGCTGTTGATTTTTTAAAAATTGTTTGTTTAAGGAATTCTTTCACATTTATTGTGTCTCTATACTTCTTAGAATCAGTTTATAAAATTTATTGTAATTCCTATTGGAATTTAAATCTTAGTGTTACTTACACATGACATAACATAAGAAAGAACTAGATTTCTGAATTTGACTATGTTCTGTTTTGTGTGTCCTACTTGACTCGGAAATAGTCTGTTAAAAATTTAACTTTTGTATTTTCCCCTTTGTCTTTAATCTTTGAACATTACAGCCATACCCATAGTTTCAAAAATGCCCCAAGTAACTCTTCGATGTCTAAATGAAAGTGAAATATATTTCTTTCACCAAAGAATAGCTTGTAGTTTCCCCAATTACATCTTGTTACAATCCAACAACACCCATTTCTACCATATAATACCAAATTGAAATTTCTGACTAGTCAGTTTCTGAAATGGTTTCCCAACGTCTAAGAAAATGTCATTAATTTACCCAAAACAGTGGAAAGAAAAACTAAAAATTTGCATTTAGGAATATAGGACACAGTACTGTTAATAGTGGTTATTGACACAGAATTTATGTCATCACCCATATGGAGAGAAGCAACAAAGTTTTCACTGCCTGGGCTTACTCAAAGTTTTTAGTTCTGCCTGTCTGGCTACAAGGTGCATGTCTCATGACTGGCTCTTTCTCCTCCTTTCTACTTATAGTGAAATCCTTAAAAAGTATATTAGGAAGACATTCACTATCAATCCATCAGTTAAGCAGTTGTGTTAAGAAATCAGAGGTGACTATGTGCCAAACTAGAATTTATTTGATAACTCAAAACTTTTCAGAGGCTAATTTTTAAATATATCATTAACAGCCAATCAAAGTCAGAAGTTTTGTGAGTTAAATTTTTTTTAGTGTAAAACTGAAATATTTTACTCTTAGATCTGGTACAAGACAAGGATGTCCTCTATCATCACTCCTATTCAATATAGTTCTGGAATCATTAGCTACAGCCATTAGACAAGAGAAAGAAATAAAAGGAATAAGAATAGGTAAAAAAGAAGTTAAATTATCATTATTTGCAGATGACATGATACTTTACTTGGAAGCCCTAAAAAACTGCACCAAGAAGCTACTAAAATTAATACAGAAATTCAGTAGCATAGCAATATACAAAGTCAATATCCAAAAGTCAATAGCATTCCTCTACACACACAAGAAACACACTGAGAGGGAAATTATAGAAACAATACCTTTTACAATAGTACCGAGGAAAATGAAATAATTTGGAGTTAATCTAACTAAAGAAGTCAAAGATCTTTTCAAGGAAAATTACAGTAATCTTTAAAAAGGGATTATAGAGGATTTCAGAAAAAGGAAAGATATTCTATGTTCCTGGATAGGAAGAACCAACATTGTGAAGATGGCCATACTCCCAAAATGGCTGTACAGATTTAATGCAATCACTGTCAAACTACCACAAACATACCTCATAGAGTTACAGAAATAATTCCTAAAATTTATTTACCCAGAAAAGACTTAGAATAACAAAGGCAATCCTGAGCAATAAAGACAAGGCAGAAGCTATTACAATTAATGACTTGAAATTGTACTACAAGGCTACTGTGATAAAATCACCATGGTACTGGCAACAAAATAGACTTGAGGATCAATGGAATAGATTAGAAGATGCTGAAGCCCCTACAAACACATTCAGCCAGCTTACCTTTGAAAAGGGGCTAAACATACTCACTGGAAGAAAGATAGCCTCTTTAATAAATGCTGCTGGAAAATTGGCTCTCTACATGCTGAAAATTAAAAGTTGACCAATGTCTGTCACAATGCACTAAGCTAAAGTCAAAATGGATTAAAGATCTAAACATTAAAACAGAAACATTAAATTTCCTGGAAGAGAAAGTAGGAGGAATTCTTGAAGACATAGGGGTAGGCAATGTGTTCATGAATAAAAATCAAATCGGATGGGACACACGTGAAAGAATTAACAACTGGGACCTGCTCTTATTGAGAAGTTTTTTCACGTCAAAAGAAATTACCAACAAAGTGAAAAGGCAACTAACAAATTTGGAAAAAATCATGACAAATAAGTACTCACAAAAAGGTCTTCTCTCTAGAATTTATAAAGAACTAAAAAACACTAGGGCCCCAAAATTTAAAGACCCAGTCCAGAAATGGGTATCTGAGGTGAACACATACTTCTCAGAGGATGAAATTAAAGAAGCAAATAAATATATGAAAAATGCTCCATATCACTACCCATCCGTGAAAAGCAAATTAAAACAACACTGAGATACCATCTTACCCCAGAAAGAATAGCTATCATAAAGAAATCACCCAACAATAAATGTTGGAGAGGCTGTGGGGAAAAAGGAACCCTTCTCCACTGCTGGTGGGAATGTAGACTGTTGCAACCATTATGGAAATCAGTGTGGAGACTCCTTAGAAAACTTGGACTGGAAATCCCATTTAATCCAGCTATACTTCTACTGGGAATCTTCCTGGAGGATCTGAAGACATCATATCATAGGGATACATGTGTGCCTATGTTTATAGCAGCACAATTTGTGATAGCCAAATCTTGGAAACAACCAAGATGCCCATCACCTGAGGAGAGGATGAAAAAGATGTGGTATTTTTATACAATGGAATATTACTCATCTATAAAGAATGATAAACTCGAAGCCTTTATATTTAAGTGGATGACACTTGAAGATATACTCATAAGTGAAATAAAACAGACACACATGTATAAATATCATATAGTTTCCCTAGTATAAAAACTGAAAAGAATAAATACAAATAAAAAAAGTGTAATGCAACTAAATGGAAAGCAAGAACTTGAGGAATAGACAATGAAAAGAGAACAAGGAGAACAGCTAGGAAACATGACCGTAGCAATCCAAACAGTTATATTTAGAAGATGGGTAAGGCAATGATCCTGAGAATCTTCAGAAGATTTTTGAAACTAGTAGTTAATTGGAATAATTCTCACCCTGACTAACTATATATGCAGACACCTGGGGACTAAGCAACTTCACTGAAGATGGCAATTTGTAATAGTAGGTTCATGCTTGCAATGCCTGTTATTCTGGTCTTCTGAATACGGGCTGCTTGTCATGAAATGCCAGTTGTTGCCATGCTGGTTCTCATGTAGATGACTGTTCAAAAAGAAAGGGGTGGTGAATGAAGGCAAGAGACCGGAAAATGAATGTTGTGGGACTGTCCTGCTACAAGGTTGCATATGGTTAGATTTCTGGACTTATGTGTAAACATAACAATTATATAATTCTTTATGCCTATTTTTAAAATATATTCTAATTTCTAACTGTTTTTTCATCATATTCTTAGGGACTTAAAGTACAACATATCAATACTTGATGAAAAATACCTGTCCATGTTATGCCTAAGATGTTTGATATTCAGACAGATATTGAGGTTAAACTTAACAGCCTAGATTGTCTGGTAATAACAATAAACTTCTCTTCTGGAGGGTTAACAACGTAAGTTTGCAGACCAAAATTAGAGAAAAAGGAGGGCCGCAAGGAAAGCTAACATTTTGGCCCAACCTTCCAAGGTCAATTAAGACTCAGGACAGAAGAGAACTTGTACTGTAACATCATGTAACTCAGTAGTGTCCCAAATTTTCTGATCAAAGAGATTATGGGGCCAAAGAGGAAAGTGATCAGTGATGTAAAGTGTGCCTAAGGAGAGTCACATGGAGAGAAAACATTCTCTCAGGGTTTCACAGAGAGCACATTGGCCAAGCAGTGGCCATGACTCATCCACAGGATGACACTGACAAGGGATCTACAATCTGAGGTACAGGATCTCAGGATAAATCCTGAGGGGATTTATCCAAAAGCTGACCTTATCCAAAAGCTACAACTCTTGTTGCATAGGTCTTGCTTTATCTTGGTCTTAACTATCCAGCAGAAAAGTATAAAAATGAAGTATAAGAAGTAAAGCCACCTTGTTATGTTGAGCTATAGGGGACTCAGGTCAACAATTTCTGACACTGTCAGTCAAGTGGAAGACCCAATACTATTATGGACTACTTCACTCTTTTAGAATATTTTGCTGAGTTATCACACCTATAATATTCAAATTACGGAGCTAAACATAAAAGGAGATACAGATGAATGTCCATTTTGCATCTGTGCATTCAAAGTGGTTAGGATAGATATATAGTTACATTCTCTTAATGGAGAGATTTGTTCTAATAGTGTTTGTAGAGAGGATATCATGTCTGCATCTTGTACAGCAAATAACTACTAGGAAGAGAGTATGCAATGTGTTAATTATTGAAACTGCCCTACCATTTTGATTTGAAACTGTCTCATTGCTATTTGTTTCTCAATAAAATTATGGAAAAGAATTTTAACATATGCTAATTATGCAAAATAGCAAAATAATGAGACTTGTTTTTTTATTTATTTATTTTTGAATTTATTTTGTATTTTAGGGAAAGGTCTAAAGGGTGTTCAGTGCCTCAGTACTAGATTGGACTCATAGTGATCCACCTATTTACACCCTCCTAAGAACTGGGATTACAGGTGTACACCACGATGCCCAGTCTCAATTGCCACCCTAATGCAGCCTGGGAGTGGGTTTCTCACTGCAAACCCTGTGATCAAACCCTTGGCCCCTGCACCTACTTACAGGTGCTTTAATCTGCTGTGCTCTTTGATTGGTCCTGCAAAATAATAAGAGTTTTGAATGGAGACAGCATCTGAATATTTTCTGTCTTATTAACTGTCAAGTGAGTTTATCCCTGTTCCTAATTTTAAACTGAAAAGGTAGTGCTTCCTTAAGTTTAATTGCAAAATGAAACTGTAAACAATGTGTATAGAAAACACTGTCATTTTTTTCTAAGCTCCAGCCTAGAAGCATCTTTTGGTGTAGCAAAAAGAAGTATATTTCACTGTAAAAAAAATTATTCTTGAGTTTCACAAGGATTGCAAAGAACCAGGTTCTGGATAATACCTACAGAGCTCAATGCCCCTATTACCCTAGTCCAAACCCTAGGTTCTTATAATTTCCAATATTATTTATGGATTTATTTTTTCATTTTGGATTTGTATGTATTAATCTATAACCTAAATTTCATCTTGGTCTATAACAGGTAATTCAGTCCTGCAAACATTGTGATTATTAAACATTGACAGGCACGCAAGGTCTTTCATACACTGTATTCTTGTCAAGTGAGTTAGTCCCTGCTCTGTCTACAAAGTGAGCAAAAATGCAGGTAAACGTAGATCAACAAAATTAATAAGTAGTTTATAGTTTATATATAAGGGATTGAGACAACTCCAAAAATCTAGACCCATAATGAAGTCTTCCTTTTCCTGTTGTTGACTTTATTCCTCCACTTCTCTTCATGGTCCCTGTATAGAAGACAAACTATTGTGAGAACTTATTTACAGACAGCCTCTGACTTGCATGATCCAGTTTAATGATTTCAGGGTAACTTCTGCTTCTGTCATAAAATTTTAAAATGTCAAAGCCTCATAAGCAACCAGCAGCTTTTCTTACATGACATTTGGCCAATGTTTCAGATGCCCAGCCAGGTCCTGGTCAATGATCCTAGTTGGCTAGAGTGCAACGTGACTGGTACCTTGTCAAGAAGAATCAGTTTCTTTTCTTTTCTTTTCTTTTCTTTTCTTTTCTTTTCTTTTCTTTTCTTTTCTTTTCTTTTCTTTCTTTATTTCTTTCTCTCTCTCTTTCTCTCTTTTTTGTTTTTCTTTTTTTTGGTGGTATCAGGGATCAAACTCAGGACCTTGCACTTGCTAGGCAAGCACTTATTCCATTGAGCTATCTCCCTGGCCCTATTTATTAATTTATTTATTTATTGTTCAGGAGGACCAGTTTCTTAAGGAAGTTGTGTGCACTTACCAGAAGACAGAGGCAATGGTCTTCAGAAGATAACCACTAGCTGTTCAAGGGGAAAGGAAAGGAAAAGCTCTGAAGCCCCAACTCAGCCAGTGTCTGGCACTATCTGATAGGTCCATTATTTCCTTTGTGCTTAAAATAAAACCTATTCCCTGACCTTTCACATGTGATAGCAACACAGTCAGGTGGATAAAAGTGAGTATGCACTTGCTTAAAGCATCAAGGCTTCACTCTTATTTCTTCCATTCTTTGATAACATAAAATGTGTTCTTATGAAGTAGTAACAAAATATTACTAACTTAACATTTATATGGTGTGTGTTAGACTGTTAAGACTGACTGCTTAACATAGCTGTATATTAATTCATTTAATTATCCGTCAACTCTGGGATGTATCTATTATTGGTTCTTCTATTTAGGTAACAAGAAAAATAAGAAGGAAAGAGATTGGAAAATTTGTTAAATTCAGACGTTATTACTTGACAGAGCCAGGATTCAGACTCAGGTATCCTTTTTGCTCCTATGAGTGTGATTTTTCACTTATCCAACCGCTGCCTTTCTTTCTGTACATAACTGTTTTTCAATAGAACTTTCAAGCATGGTAAATGATACCAAGCAATACAGGCATGATTTTAAGAGGATTTATGTATTTTCTGAATCATAGAACACTGTGATAGGAGTATGTTGAGTAGCTTATTCCTTTCTGCTAGTGAACACTGTGGAGGAAGCATCATCAGTCTCTCTTCCAACTGCCATCATGTCTAAGTCAGAGACTCCCAAGGAGCCCTAGCAGCCACAGAAGCTCTTCTTCAGAGGGCTGAGCTTTGAAACAAATGATGAGAGTTGGAGGAGTCATTTTGAGCAATGGAGAACACTCACAGACTGCGTGATAATGAGAGATCTGAACACCAAGTGTTCCAGAGGCTTTGGGTTTGTCACTTATGCCACTGTGGAGGAAGTGGATGCAGCCATGAATGCAAGGCCACACAAAGTGGACAGAAGAGTTGTGGAATCAAAGAGAGCTGTCTCAAGAGAAGATTCTCAAAGACCAGGTGCTCACTTAATGGTGGAGAAGATCTTTGTAGGTGGCATTAAAGAAGATACTTCGGAACATCACTTATGAGATTATTTTGAACAATACAGAAAAACTGAAGTGATTGAAGTTATGACTAACTGAGGCAGTGGAAAAAAGAGGGGGTTTGCTTTTGTAACCTTTGATGACCATGATTCTGTGGATAAGATTGACATTCAAAAATACCACACTGTGAACAGTCACAACTGTGAAGTGAGAAAAACCCCGTCAATACAGGAGACAGCTAGTGCTTCATCTAGCCAAAGAGCTCAAAGTGGTTCTGGAAATTTTGGTGGTGGCCATGGAGGTGGTTTTGGTGGCAATGACAGTTTTGGTCGTGGAGGAAACTTCAGTGGTCAAGGTAGCTTTGGTGGCAACTGTGGTGGTGGTGGATATGATGACAGTGGATTTGGTAATGAAGGAAGCAATTATGGAGGTGGTGGAAGCTATAATGAATTTGGCAATTACAACAGTCAGTCTTCAAATTTTGAACCCATGAAGCGAGGAAACTTTGGAGGCAGAAGCTCTGGGCCCTATGGTGGTAGAGGCCAGTATTTTACCAAACCATGAAATCAAGGTGGCTATGGTGGCTCCAGCAGCAGCAGTAGCTATGGCAGTGGCAGAAGATTTTAAACACTTCCAGGAAACAAAGCGTAGCAGGAGAGAACCACCAGAGAAGTGACAAGGAAGCTACAGGTTACAACAGATTTGTGAACTCAGCCAAGCACAGTGGTGGCAGGGCCCAGCTGCCACAAAGAAGACATATTTTAGACAATACTCATGCGTATGGGCAAAAAACTTGAGGACTGTATTTGTGGCTCATTGCATAATAGGTTATTTTAGGTTTTGTTCTGTGGAAAGTGTAAAGCAGTCCAACTAAGGGTTTTAATGTAGACCTTTTTTTGCACCCATGCTGTTGATTGCTAAATGTAATAGTCTGATTATGATGCTGAATTAATATGTCTTTAAAAAACACTGTGAAATGTAGAAATTTGGGGTGAAATAAAGAAGAAATTTAATTCCTTTTAAAAATTTGTCTATTGGCATATTTTGCTTCCCCAGGACTATGTCTCTTATTGCCAAGTATTTCTTTTATTACTCATCTACTTTATGCATTTTCTTAAGCTATAGCTATGAGTATAGTTTGTGCATTGAAAGTGCTATTTAAGACTTGCTTATGTAAAGGAAGAATCTAAATTCTATTGTCACTGGAGAAGAGCTGCTGAGGAGGTGACAGTTCATTGATGCCATTTCATCTAGGACTGGATGAATGCCAAATGCTATGCAAATTTATCACCTCCGTCAGAGGCATGGCTCCAAGTTCCCCATGGGCAGAGGCTGCCTTATGTGCAGTGGATTCTTCTTCTCTAGTCATCAAGAGAGCCCCAGGCCTCCCTTTTGCACAGCACAGGACAGATTTTTTTAATTCTGCCCAAGTCACTCAACAGCATCTCTGCCACAGTCAGCAGGCAATTTTCTGCTGAATTAAGTAAGGTTGTAAATTCAAAGAGGACCGTTTACCATAAAGGCTTATGGGATTGCAAATCAATGTAAACAGTTTACTTCAGAGACCTCTTCCTGGACTGCCATTTAAGGTTGAGATGTACTTCAAATGTGTTCCGAAAGTTTACATAAAACCATCCTACGGACACTATGTTTTCACATATTTCTGATTATTAAAATATGTTGACAGCTTTTAAAGATCCTCAAAACATTTGGTTCAAATTAATGTATAAGACCAACAGGATTTTCTAATACTTGAAAAGACGCACAAAACTGGTGAGAAAGCTGTTTATAATTATAAGACTACAAATGATTGAGCCACGGTTTTGCAGCAGCTACCTACATTGTTTACATTTTTAAATGAGTGGGGAAGTTTATTGCCATGATGATCATGTTTTCATCTTGACACAGTATTAAAGGAGACTGGTCAAAGAAACTTGCTTCCATCTTTTTACTTGTACTCAGATGAGGACATATTATGTCAAACAATTAACTAAATGTGAAAGATTGCAGTAATAGTTTATGGATGCAAAGGTTAGGCAAAAAAACTCTTGGAAAGTCAGTATACCTGACTTTTAACCTTAGGAAGTCATGTTTTTTTGAAGGGGAAAGTGAACAAATTAGAGCAGTCAATAACATTGCTCACCTTTTCTTCATACTGATTTTTTCTAATACTGTTCTCAAGTGTGTGCATGATCTTTTCATATTCTAAGCAAGCTATCCTAAAGATCCATACCTAATTTTTAAAACTTTGGATTCCCTTATATGAAGTGGACTATTTGTAGATTGCAAATATTTTTAAAATATTTTTCGTTATCATGATCTTCCAAATTAGAGAAATAAATTATATTTTTGTGGTCAAACTCTTAAAAGAACTTAATATTAGTATGTACATTATAAGCTTGTAAAGCCCAAATAATTTTAAGATCACATATAGACATAAATAGATAAAATGTGTTTCAATTAAAAGGACCCACTCACTGGTTTACGGCCCTAGAGCTTGAGCAATCCATGTTCCTAAAACAAAGAAGACATAAGAAAACCTTGGATGGGGTCCTGTTACTTGGAAAACAACTAAAACAACTGAGTCAGCCAAGAAGTTGCCCTTGGCCCTCCCCTTGTTTAAATTCTTGCAAGAGACATACATTCCCAAAACCCAAGGCCTCACTATTGAAAGCCATAACAACAGGATGTCCCAGGTCACAATGCCTCGATTTCTTAAAAATGTTCCCGGAACATGACAGCCACAAGGTTAGACCCCCCAGCTACGCCCAGACTTACTCCATTTGGTCATCCGGTATTGTAATGCACCAATTATTGTAAAGGTCAACCTACACTAACCAATGCTATCTGCTTCTGTAACTTGCTTGCTCCCTCCCCATTTTGTGGTTTTTGCCTTTAAAAAACTATGCCTGTTTCACTAGAGGCGCACTCTGTTCCTGCATGTGCAGACCGCCTTACGTATACGTAGATAATAAAACTTTCCCTTTGTGATTTGCATGAGAGACCGACTCTTGGGGTCTTCCTTTGAGGTGACTCGACCCTTATAAGCTGAAATAAAATTATACATATAGAATATACAAATATTCACTTCTATTTCACCTCATCCCTCCCATTTGGTTAGGGACCTCTGTCCCAGATACTAAGCCCTCAGCATCACTTTGTTCAAGTTAATTACTCAGGCCCTAAAGTTCACTTAAATCCCTAAGTTTAAACTAGCTATTCAGGACCTGTGCCTTATCTGCCTAAATTCCCCTCTCTTCTGTCTTCACTATCTCTGGAACAATACGTATGACATCTGCAAAGAGAATATTAGAAAGGAGTAGAGACAGATGTCTAAAAATGTATGGTTATTGCTAGCTGCATAATATATTTGGAGATTTAAGAATCTCATATTTATAACCTTTTAACATTGACTGTTTACTAAAATTCAAACTTTTAAATCTAGTTTGAAAACAACAGACCTTCTGATCAGGGGATATTTGAAACAGTATGACGATGAAGATCATTTTGGAAATGACTTTCTCAAAGAATTCTAATTTTGTTTTATATGAATGACAATGCTGTGTAGATTTTCACCTTAAGCCAATGATCTGAATTTTTTATATTCCTTTTATTTGAGAAATTGTATTCTCTAACTTTGCATAAAAAGTTGGATGTTCATCCTCAAGACTGTGAAAATTGAACTTCTATAAATGGCAGCTGTGAATCACCTACTCAATATGTGTGAAAAACAGAGAATTATAGTTCAATTTCTTTGCTACAGACCTATTTTCTCTCCTTCTATTTTCTTACTAAAAAATCAGTCATGTGTATTTAAGAATTTTCAGAATATTGTTTTATTTATCTATAGTTACTTTTTACTGCATTGAGAATTTCCATAGTTTACTGAAGTTTTACTTTGAAGTACACTAAAATAACCAAAAGAATAATTTGCAATATAAATATGTAAAACCTCTTTTAATAAAACTGTTCATATAAGTGCATTAATGTATTATCTTTAAATTTCAAACTTAAGTACAAAAGATTATACCTTATAGGCATATATTCTGGGTGCATGAGAGCAAAGCTTTAAATTTCAGCCCTTTTCTCTGTGTGCAGCTCCTCCTCTCTTCCAACCCAAACACAGCAAGAATCCTGCAGTGGTATATGTTATGGATGGTGTGATTCTATAAGGGTTGTTGTATATCTTGTTATACAGAAAAAATGTTTTCTTTCATGTGGACACATTTCCAATTTGCATACATGTTAGCAGATTATACAACTTATTCCATTTTTTCTTAGTTTCTCTCAGATAAGGATTTAGTTTTATATTTTAATTAAATTTTTATCATATTAATACTTTATATGGTAAAATGCACCAATATTAAGTGTATATCTTGATAAGCTTGATAAAAGCATTCACTTCTATTAACTATGTTCCATGGGAAGAGGAAGAATTTCACCATCCTCGAGCTGCTATTTTTGATCTATTTTGTCACTTCTCCATCAATATTTTGATATTTTTCATTAGTACCTGTTTGTAGCACATAATTTATAATTTGGCTTCCTCATAAAAGAGAAACCATGTGATATTTAAGCTTGTGTCTCATTTCTACTAAGCCTTGGGAGACAAAGCTTGCAGACCAGAACATACTGAAAAGTATTCTTTAACAACAAATTGTCTAAGCGCCAGTCTGGCAAGCACAAGGACCTGGGTTTGATTCCCAGTTCCTCTCTTCAAATAGGTCACTGAAACTGGGCATGGTGTCTCACACCTGTGATCTCATCTCTGGGGAGTCTGAGGCAGGAGGACCCCTATGAACCTGAGCTACTCAGAGAGACCTAAATGTGAAACTGAACAACCTGAACAGTAAAAAAATCAAACTGTTCATAAGATTCAACTTTTAACTTCCATAACTGAACTTGGTGGTGGTTAGACTTGGAAGGATATTTTCAGGAAACTCCTATTTTTAATAGGATAAATTTGAAGCCACGGAGATAGCGCCTGCCTGGCAAGCACAAGGACCCGATCACCAGTTCCTCAGGCTGCGATATCCCCTTGCCACAGGCCACTAAAACTGGGCATGGTGGTGCACGCCTGTAATCCCAGCACTGAAAAGGCTGAGACAGAAGAATCACTATGAATCTCAGGTGCATAGCAAGATTCTGTACCAAATAATTAAGTAAATAAAGTAAAAAATAGGATACAACAAAAAAGGATAAATTTGCATTGCTTAATGAGTAACATTAAACTGAGAAGCACTATAATTTGCAGCTATTCAAAAAGTTTACAAGTAGGGTTTATTTCATGTGTTCTGGTTTAAAAAAATATTTATCAAAGCAAAGTCTAAATAAAGCAAAATAAAACACCTGGAAAAATACATCAGTTAAACTTTACACATTTCAGTATGAGAAAAAACTCAAGATTATATATCATTTTGAAAGTTTTTTGAAGTTTACAAGGTACCTGGTCACAAGGAGTATATTTTTCCATAACATTAGGCAGGATAAAAAAAACTGTCAACTGTTTGAAAGTATCAATTATAAAATAAAACTTTTTTGGGGGGGAGGGTGTGGTACTGAGACCCTCCACTTGCCAAGCAGGCACTTATGCTTATGCCAGTAAGCTATCTCTCCAGTCCAATAAAATAAAACTTTTAAAATGTTGGAACTGGGAATTTTTTAAATAAAATTGCTGAAAAGAATATATTCTTGTGCCAGCCCCACCTCCGGGGCATGCTGAGACAGCAATTGAGACTGGGCGTGGTGACGTGAGCCTATAATCCCAGCTCTTGGGACGCTGTAAACAGGCGGATCACTACGGGTCTGATTTAGTAGTGAGACCCTGAACACCCTGCAGACTCTTCCAAAAAATACAGAAAAAAACAATGCATGCTTTAGAAAAATATCAATGCCATGTTAAAAATTATACAAAATCAATGTGAAAAACTATTAAAGTAGGTGAATATGTATTAAGACTATGCTTACACTAATTAAATGTTAGGTAAACAATGTAACTTTTGAAAATCTACTTTAATTAACAGAGATGGTATTTTCATTTAAGAAAATTTATTTATACGCAGTACTTGAATAACTACTGCAACTCTGTAGGCTTACAGGCACAAACTATCCACTCAGTCAATAGATAATTTAAAATTGAATCATATTAATTGTTTTAGCATTCCTTGTTAAGAAGTGTTGGGGTTCCAGCAATAAATTCTGTAATCATTCTTATAAAAATTATACAGGGTTGTCTCTTTCACACTTTTTATATACGATATTCTTCGAGAAATAAAGGTGCAATCCAGATCAGTGAGATATCTTTTTAGGTTCTGGTGTGGACAGTTCTCTCACCTTCATGCGGTGGGTCACTTAAGAAGCACAGCCACTGTCATAGTGATCCGTGTAGAGGCCAGCAGCTTCTCAAAACAGGTACTTTGTTAATAGGACAGGGATGTTTTCATCACAACCAGTGAGAATTTTCCCATTGCCGCCATAACA
>NW_004524616.1:7234895-7235946 GCF_000260255.1 Octodon degus
TTTCTATTTGTATTTCTTCTTTTGAGTTCTTATATTAGGGAAACTATATGATATTTACACATGTGCGTGTGGTTTATTTCACTTATGAGTATATCTTCAAGTGGCATCCACTTAAATATAAGGGCTTTGAGTTTATCATTCTTTATAGTTGAGTAATACTCCATTGTATAAAAATACCACATCTTTTTCATCCATTCCTCAGATGATGAGCATCTTAGTTGTTTCCAAGATTTGGCTATTACAAATTGTGCTTCTATAAACATAGGCACACATATATCACTATGATACGATGTTAATAATTTTTCTTAAAATTTTAAGAAATCAGGTCCTCAAAATTCAAATACCCAAGCCAGAAGGGTAATCTGGGATATATATGCACTTTTCATATGAAGACATACAAATGGAAAATAAATATAGGAAAAAATGCTCAACATCATTGGCCATTTGAGATATGAAAATAAAAACAACACTGAGTTGCCATCTCAACCTAGATAGAATGGCCACCATCAAGAAGTCACCCAATAACAAATGCTAGAGGGACTGTGGAAAACAAGAAATCCTTTTCCACTGTTGGTGTGAGTATACACTGGTACAGTCTTTATGGAAATTAGTGTGGAGATTGCTCTAAACGCTAGGATTAGAGGTCCCCTTCCACACGGTTTTTCTCTTCCTGGGTGTTTCTCCAGAAGAACTGAAAACATCATAGGACAGTGATATATGTGCTGCCATGTTTATAGCAGCACAAATGGTCATTGCTAAATCTTGGAAACCACCTATACGAGTATCAACTGAAGAACAGATAAAAAAGTTGTACAATTGAGTATTACTCAGCTACGAAAAAGATAAGTTAGAGATTTTTGCAACTAGAAGCCACAGTCATAAGTGAGATAAACCATACACACACAAGTGTAAGCATCATATTATCTGCATAGTATAAAACCTGAAAGAGTAAATAGGACCTTAAAAGTACAGTGGATACTGTAAAGGAGAAAGCAACTGTTCAAAGAGAAGGAATAACTCAGATGAGGAAAAGGAGAAAAGAAAGTAAGAA
>NW_004524616.1:7236046-7245588 GCF_000260255.1 Octodon degus
TGAATGATATAAAATGTTATGTTTTAAGACTTTATGTTATATATTTATATAAAAGAAATATTCCTAATTTTTATGTGTTAGTAATACATAATATATACAATTTCAATGTTATAAGCCACTTTATTTTTAAGTCAGGATTTTTTCCCTTGAATAATGGTGTTACAATTCTATATCCTCAGAATTTATTGTAAAAATGTGTGTGAAATAGAAGGCATCAAGAGATATCAGGATGAATGTCCATTTTGTATCTGTGTATTCAAAATGGTTAGGATAGATATATAGTTACATTCTTTTAATGAATAGAGGGGTTTGTTCTAATAGTGTTTGTAAATAGGATATCGTGTCCACATCTTGTACAGCAATTAACCACTAGGAAGAATGTATGCAATGTGTTAATTATTGAAACTGTCCTACCAATTTGGTTTGAAACTGTCTCATTGCTATTTGTCTTTCAATAAAATTATGGGGAAAAAAAGAGATATCAGGAGCTGTTATGTCCAACTGAGATCCCACACATGTCAAGTGACATTCATTGTACCCACCCCCATGTTTCCAAACATTTTTTAGGTCTTCTTCCCTACAAAGCTCAGCCCAGGTGTTTCCAGGACATGTTTGACGTTTGTTCCTGTACTACTCCACTGCCATGTAGTCAGGTATATCTGCAGAGTTTCCAGGTGCTGTTCTACCTACCATGATTTCTGGCTGTCATACTAATTTTCTCTCAGGGACAAGGATAACTGCCGGGAAACTCCATCTACCCTGAAGCACCCCAGCACTACCAGGGTTCTCCCAGCATCAACTCTACCCACTACCCTGTCGCAAGGTGAACAGGGTACCTTTGTGATACACTCTGTGAGAGGAATTTTAAAGGAATTCCCCATCTTCACTTTTGCTTTATGGTCAAGTTGGTTTATTTATTTGTTTGCTTTTCGATATCATTGTCTTTCACTGGAATCCAGACATATGGCTATTTGTACAGAAGGTAATACACATATGACAATCAAAAAACAGAGTTACCCACTTTATAATGTAGTGAGCTTTGTAACTCAGAGAGATACTTTGGTCTGATACCTTCTTCCTTCATAAATGTTTTCTTTCTTTCTTTCTTTCTTTCTTTCTTTCTTTCTTTCTTTCTTTCTTTCTTTTTTTCTTGGTAGTGAGGCTTGAACTCAGGACCTTTTGCTTGCTAGGTACACATGTATGCCACTGAACTATATCCTCAGCCCCAGAAAACTTTTATGAATAGTTCTATGTTAAGTTTTTGTTAACAGCCAGCCAGGCATACTCAGATACATTGAAATTCCAGGTTTCTTAGATGTCCTTAATATCCCAGAGACTTTTGTACAAAGAAAGGACTACTTTTTATAGTTTTTGATATAATTGATGCTGCCTAGGCAACCAGTGTATTTAATAAATAAAATACATGACATATGTTTTAGGTGATACTTCATATAAGATTAATAAACTAAATGATGTTCAAATTTTAAAATAGAATTGCTAAAATACTACTTTGAACATTTTAAAGATAAAATATAAAGAATCTTAATCATAAAATTCAAGAGGTATTATAATTAAATCTCTTTTAAGATATAATTCCATAAACTTTCTTCTCTTTAGATTCTTCCACCTTTTCTAAATTTCACAAATATTAATTGTTTAATATACATCAGGGAAGTGATATTTATTTTCGTATTTTCTCAGAATAAATATAATGTAGTAAGAATGTCACCTCGTAGCAGATGTTATAGGATCTGGTATACTAACTCTTTAATTCTTATTCTGAACTAAAATCTAATGATTCCAGCTAGAATTAACATATACTGAGTTAACTATTTTATAAGTTATATATATTACACAAATATTATGCATATGTCAAATAAAACTTTTAGCTTCATCTCTTTCATATAAGTTTTTAAAATTGTTTTCTTTCTAAATGGTCAATTCAAGTTTGCCTTGTCACCTTGACATAACTCATTCTTCTGTAGTCTTGCGTGTCTCTCATCAGTCAGCAGTACTGGAAACTCTTGAACGACTTATAGCCATATGACAATGATTTAGCGTTTTTAATGGGTGGCTAGGAGGAGGAGAAGTTATCAAATCTTACCTAATTCTTTCCCAAGAAATGAGAGTCTTTTTTCAAGCTGGGTTTCATTCTTTACCACCAATGAATTATGAGGTCAATATCCAATCAAAGGAAGACTCCTCATAAGATCAATCCATGTTTGGGGCTGCTTTTCTCCTGCTGATTCCAGAAGAGGAGGCTGAGAGACTGAGAAGCTATTCAGTGTTTTAAGAACATTGTGGGTTGGGGAATGGAGAGAAGAGAGAGAGAATGAATGTATGATTAGGATGCTATGTATATGAATCAACTCCACACAAGGAACGTAAACATTATATACTGCAAATATATACTAATGAAAAATAAAAAACAAACACATAATAAATAGCATGTGGATTCAAGGAGGGAGGAAATAATAATAATAAATAGCACATTAGTTTCTTTAGAGGTTTTGCTATCTAGAGAAAAACAAATGGAACTTACATATTTATCTCATCTTTTAATATTACTTAGAAAATGAAATATTTTGTATTATGACTAAGTTTTATAAAATTGTTATTAATTTTCTCCATTGAATTATTAGCAAGTAGTAGATTGTCACAGACTCAATTTGTTCCAAATTAACCATAATTATTATTCCCCTTTTGTGTCTCACTCTCTGTCAAATTAGCTATTGGAAATGTTTTCAAGTTGGCTTCATACCACACCAGATATTTTTAAAGCATAGTTCTTTCTCTTCAATAAGATATTTGAAACACTTAATATTGCTAACTTTACCCTACTGAAGATATAAAATCAGTCATTCTTCACATAACACAAAGGTAGTCACAAATGTCAGCATCCAGTGTGAATACGTTGTATTTTTCCTCATGTATACTGATAGCATTGACACTCTGTTGGCTGTCTGGTGACAGTACTTACTAAAAGTGTGTCCAGCTCCCTCTGTGCTGCTGCAGTTGACCAGATTTCATTCTGCATGTGGCTGAGTTGTGTTGTGTTGTGTATATACTGCATTTGTCTAATTACTTGATGGGAACTTAAATTATTCCATTTCTTGGCTGTTATGAATAGTGCTGCAATAAACACCCAGAATATGTTTATTGGAACTTCTCATAAGAAACTTAATTCAATAGCAAAATACTACTACCACTACCACTACTACTATTAATAAAAATAATAATAAACTCTTAATTAAAATACTGTCAACTTCTGTGTAAAAATGACAAATATATGAAAAATATCAACCTTAATAGTCATCAAAGATTTGCGAATTAAAATCATGAGATAAAATTTCTCTCTTGTTAAGGTGGCTGATGTAAAAAAAAAGAGATAATAAGTGCTGGCAAGAATGTGGAGAAAGTTAACACATTGTGAGTGTGAATGTAAACTACTAGAACTATTTCGGAAAAGATCCTAGAGATTCCTAGAACACTTAAGATGCAATAACCACACGATCTAGCAATCCCATTATTAGGCAGATGCCCAAGGGACATGAAATAAGAAAGCTGCAGAGATACTCCCCGATGTGGTGTTGAAAGGGTGAAACCTACCAGGTGGTGGGAGGTGAGCCACCAATGCCACATTGCAGGAGTAAGTTCCCTCCTGCACAGGGCTGGATTACCACCAGCTTTTACCACTGAAAATCAAGTTCCAATTCCTTGGCTCTCTCTTTCCTTTCTCTGCCATGTGATCTCTCCAACAGGCATCTACTCACCCTTTTACTTCCTGCCAAGCATGGATCGGCACAAGGCCTTTCCCAGAAGCCACCTTCTATTGGACTCTCAGCCTCCGGAACTATGAACTAAACCAATTCCTTACTTTTAAATTATCTAGACTGTATTATAACAACAGAAAATAAACTAAAATATGGTTTGATCAATTAATCTATATTTTAAAAATGTCCAGTCACTAGTCTATAGAACTCACACTTATCTAAGTCACATTTGTTTACCTGGTACTTCCTTGATAATTATAAATGGTGATAACGAAAAGTGAAGGAAATTAAAATACAAGGAAAATATTGTTTCTCCTAGAGCACAAATCTGTCATCATGTACCAATTTTAAAAACAAATAAAGGCATGGGTTTGTTGGGTGAATATAGAAGAATCCCAAAACTCTGACAAACACTGCAATACTGACTAATGGTCCGAATATTTTTTGGTAGACATTCCCAAAACAAGTTTGTGAGAAAGTGTTAACCTTTTTGTCCCTTTTTGGCTCATGGCTATTTTTAGCTATTTTGACCAGTGTTTTTTCTAGGCCTAATGATGTTGTTTGCTAGTCTGCCCATGTTACAGCAAATGAATTTTAGATGCCCTCTGAGACATTTAAGTAGCAATTGCAGTAAATGTTCATCATGTAGAATTAATAGTGACATCTTGACAAGTTCTATTTGTTTTTAACAGCCCCTCTTACTACACAGAAATATCACCCAGTATAGTGTTGGGTGGCAAAGGGCCATGTTTGGATTTTATTATCACACTGACAGGAGAAAAGGCAGAGCTGTGAGATCACCTCAGTGAGCAACACTTGGAGAACTCAGAGGCTTGTTAAGAACTTGGGACCAGAAGATCTGGATTCATCATTTGGACACCATTTCTAGTGTGAATGGACCTAAATATGTACAGATTATCTGGACAAAAGAATATATGTTATTTACTTATGGTGAAGTAAAAACTAGAATTAAACTTTTTTAAATGATCTGTACAATTTCTCAGACTTACAACCCTGAAATTTCTCAGAAATATGTTATTTAAATAAATCAAAGGGGCTTTGCAGAATGATGTTATATGATTTGTGATTTCCACAGAATATTTGAGTCTCACCTAGTATATCTCATTTATTTGTTAGTATTAAGTACAAATAAAGGAGAGAAAAAAGAAATGGGACAAAAATGATTAAAATCAAGTAACAGGAAAAAGTAACTGAAGTGTTTTTAAATGTGACTTTTTGGTTGGGTGGTGCTTGTTTTTGGCCTCAATATCTCCCTTTCATGTTTAAAATAAACTTTAAAAGCTAGCAAATAAATTTGCCAATTGTTGTGTTCACTTCTCTTACTGCTACGTTTCTTATTAACATTTACTTGGAAAAAGAATAAAACTCCAAGTAAGAATTGGCAACACTACTGTTAGTTCCACGTGTTAAATTTATTTTTATTGCACTGTTTGGAAATTTTTAAATTCTAGGCCATCTTAATAACAAAATTAATACAGTTAAATTATCTAATAATCATTGAAACATTTTTAATACTTGTATTTGAAACCAAAATAAAGGGAACAGAACAATAAATGATCAATAACTTGATAAAAGACAGCAAAGAAAAAGGCAAAACAAAAGAAAACCAAAAACACCTTGAAGCTTTTAAGAAGACAAAAAGAAATGCAAGTCTCAATAAATCCAGAGTGCCTGTTAGTTAGATTGACTTTACATCTTTTTTGAGGCACAACTTCCTTTTTGCTCATGGATAGCCTTTTCTAAAGATTCAGTATTTAGTGGGATTGAAAGTCGACTGTTTTCCATTTTCCTGGCAAATAAAAATAGTTTCCGTTTTGTCAAATATTTAGAAATCAAATGTTGACATTTTTGTTATGATTATTGTCAAGAAACATTTCCTGGAGGATGTCAAACTGGCTGCCATTGCAGCATTTGTCCTGCCTCCAGATGCTGTTTCCTTTTGCCACTTCTGTACAATGGTACTAAAAACACATTTGAACAAAGTAAGACCAACATCTGCTGTAGACACCTACTGCCTTTCGGAACAGCCGAAGCACTGCCACTGCTTGCCACTGGTGCAATTTGTATTGAGTTGCAATTAGTATTTGATTCCTTCTTTGTTTACTGAATTTTTTAAAAATTATTTATTTGGTACAGGATCTCACTACACAGCTTGGACTCACAGTGAGTCTCCTGTCTCAGCCTTCCCAGAGCTGGGATTACAGGCGTGCCCCACCTGGGTTGGCACGGCACACCCGGGATTCCAAGGCCAGCATGGCATGTGATATCTGGTACCGGACTCTGAACCGTGTGCTTGCCAGGCAAGTGTTGACTCTACTGAGCTATCTCCCCTGCCCTGTTTGTGGTTGTCTGTTGAATGTTTATTTCAAAGTCATTATAAAGTTATTTTAGAAAAACGGATGGATTTCAAAGACTCTTCATAAGCTAAGGACGCACTTACCTGGCAGGGGAGACACCATGACCACGAAGGTGGTTTTCCCAAGGTGAGGCTCATCCATTGCACCCAGATGTGCTGACGCCTGAGATTTCCCCAAATGCAGGAAACCCCACTGCGCAATTTGTGGTAGTGGGATCTGTATTCGCTCTTTCCCTGGTTTAAAAAAAGAAAAGGACATCTCTCCTCGTTTAAAGATGTGTATGAGTGAGTATACACATCTAAAGTGGCCAAACTAAAGATTTCAAGTATAGCAACAACAACAACAAAAAATTAATTTTAAAAATTTTAAGAGGGAATAGGACTTGTACTGGTAATTCTTGGTGGATGCCTCCTAAAGGCAGTTGACAATGAAATGGCACAAACTTAAAATAATGTGAAGGTAAAACTCATCTTTTCCAGAATTTTCTCTTTCTGTGAAAGAAAATAGAAAAATATCGTGAGTAAATTCAAACAAGTGGAAGTACTAGTTTGTGGTTAAGCAGTGTTCATAGGCTCTGGAGGCAGAACTGGAAGCTCAGTAAGTCTTACACATTGTTGCTAAGCTAATGACAAATAGGAAAGAGATTGCAAATTATAGTCAAATTAGATAAGTCTACTTTTATCTAAACATATGAATAATATTACCTATGTACTTCTTAGCCTCCATGAAATTTTATGAGTGCAACCACACTGAAAATAGTGTAATACTGTTGAGATATTAACTGTTTTATCTTCTACATTTCAATAAACATAAAGAGACTTACTAGTGATTGTTTCAAAAGGCAAAGAAAGTAAATGCTAAGGGTTTCATTGAAGAAATGATCACTACCTAATTTAATACATTTCTGAAATAGGTACTTTTAAACATCATGCTGTGTACAACAAATACATACTACTTTATCAATTTAACTTTTAAAAAATAATATCTCAATTTTTTAATGATCCTTGTAGATTGAATGACCTTATATGTTACTGAATAAAGTGTGTAGTCCTCCTGACAGCAGGTTTTACTCAACCAATCTGTATCCTCCCGAGCTAGATGAGTTTTCAGCATTTTAGTAGGTACAAGTGAATTTCAACAAGTAAAACCACATCTTTAAATTACTTCCTTGCCAATTCATTACACAGGTAAAACATTGAAATGGAATGTTAACGTCATCATTTGAATAATTCAAGCAAAACATTTTTCTATTATCTATATTCGCAATGACTTTTTAAATGAGTTTCAAAAATTTTAAACTATAGATTCAATCTGTTTTTGATTAATTTCATTCCCTAAGAACTCTATATTTAACATTGGGCATAAATTATCCATTTTAATAGAAATCCTGTATAATAGCATTGTTGGCTCTATGTTTTTAGAGAGAAATTGATTTTTAAGGGGTTACAAAGGTTTTCTCTAGACCACTCATGAATAAACTACATTCTAGTGATTATGTATATATTCATAACACTCTACTCACTAAAGGTGTAATAAAAAGTTTGAGTGAATTGAAAGCCAGCACATTTAAGGCTACTCTATGTCAATTACCCAATATAAAACCAAGCATAAAGTAATAGCCTAAAATGCTTGCTATTATTGCCATTAATAACATCCTCCTAGTTTTAGGAAAGTATGTATTGCTAAGCTTTTTGATATCCAAGAGAAGTGGTGACACATAAATTAAAAGGATTATTAAGCTTGAAGGTCTGGAGGCTAAAATTTGAAACAGCATTTAAACAGGCAAAGGCTTGCATTACCTCGTGGCCGGTTGCAATGGCAGTAGTACTTGCAGGAAGAAACACCACACCTCAAAAGAGGAAGCATAGAGATGTTACACAGGACCAGTTTAGGTTTTTATAATAATTCTTTTGACAGAATAATTAGGGCCCATCTCAAATTGACCTCCGGACCTCATTCACATTAAGCTCTATCTCTGAGAAATTACAACAGTGCCACAGTGAACACAAAATTCCCAGGACACAGATCTTTGGAGGTAAACCACATCTAGCAACAACATATTATTGATAAATAAAATATTGTTGGTGCACAATAAGTTGCACTCATATTGTGCAAAGATTAAAAGTAACCTAATTAATACAGAATTTTACATAGATTATCATTTTTATGGGGAGAATATTTAATGCTGTCTTGACAATTTTCAAATATAGAAATATGATGTTATAGTATATTCAACATGCTATATAATAGACCCCCAGAATTCATCCTGTCTGAGAGTTTTCATCTTACAACCAACAACCACTCATTTCCCTACCTCTCCCACAGGCTGGCCTTGGCAACAACATCTCTTCTGACTGTTTGAGTTCAACATTTTTATATCTCAAATATAAGCAAGATTATTGTCTTCCTGTACCTGGCTTATTTCATATAGCATGAAATTCAGGTACTCTGGGCTCATCCACAAAAGACAGCATTTACTTTCTTAAAGGTGAAATAGTTTTTTTAGTGAAGTATGTGTGATGTTTTCTTTATGTATATACTGGATGGTGGCACTTAGGTTGATGTTAAATCTGTGCTATTGTGAATGAGGTTGCACTGAACAAGAGAATGAAGATATTATTTAGTATGCTGATTTTGTTTCATATATATATATATGTATATGTATATATACATATATACGCTGGATCACATGACAGTTCTATTTATAATTTTTTAGAAACCTCAGCATTTTTCTGAATAAGGTAATATTTGTTCAGATTTCCAAGAACAGGCAAGAGTTCTTTTTTCTCTACACTTTTAGCAACTTTCTTTTGATAAGGACCAATTTACTGGACCCCTTTTTTTTCTTTTTAATATATTTACTACAGGATCTACAGAGCCTTACTATGTAGATTAGGCTGATTCTCTTGTTTTCAGCCTCCCAAGTTCTGGGATTACAGGTGCAGCCACTACACCCAATCTCAATCACCCTCTCAGAGTGTTCCTTGGGTGGGGCTGGTACAGAATGCTGGGGGTCAATCCCCTTGGCTGTTGAGCTCTGCCAATGTCTTCGTATGAGCAATGGATATTCAGGTCCTTTGCCTGTTTAAAATTGCTTTATTTTCTTGATTAAAATCTTTATATACTTTTACAATTAACACTTTATCAGGTATAATTTGTAAATATTTCCTTCTATTCTGCAGGTTTTCTTTTCATTATATTATTTTTGTCCAATTTTTTAGTTAAACATAAATATATTTGTTCAATTGTGTTGTGTTTTAGGTGTCGCATCCAAAAAAATAACTACCTACACCCATGTCATGGAGCTTTCTCTATTTTTTTTTCTAATGAAGTCTCACTATGTTGTCCAGGCTAGCTTTAATCTTCTGGGCTTAATTTCAGGTTTTGTGTT
>NW_004524616.1:7245688-7249691 GCF_000260255.1 Octodon degus
TATACAGGAGATCCTCAATAATTGTGCTGATGATTTCTGTTGGCATATTGAACAGAGAAGTTATTGCCTGATTTTTTCTTTCCTTTTAATTTTTATAATTTTGACCAACCCTACAGGCTTACATCTGGCAGGCTGAACAACTAATTTGAAGATAACAATATGCAATAACAACACTTGTTGAATTCCTATCATTTTATTTAGTGAAAATCTGTATCATTTCTGGTTTTTCTTTTTTGCTACTTTTTGTATTCTCTTTAAAAACAAAAAAGTGTTTTGATCATATAGTTTAGTTCATTTTCATTTAACTTTTAAATGAGCTATTACTGTCCTTTCCAGTAAAGTCATTTTTGACAGAAATAACTTCTGGAACTTTTCTTTTGTTTCATTAATCAGATGGAAAAAATGGAATTACTATTAAACTTAATTTGAAGCATTTGATAATATGAATGCAAGATTGGCATCACTGAAAAATTCCTCTTGGGTAATGCATTACCAGGCATCATTTTACTCTTTTACATTCACAAAGAAACCTGAAATCACATTAAGCAAAATTAAAATAGATGAACTGAGTTATGAAGCATAAATGTAAAGTCATGTTTCTATAATGTTATGTGAACTAAACTTGGTATCTGCATGTGCTAAATTGTCATTTTGTATCATAAACCTAAAATGCCTAACATAGTTTAAAATGGAAAGAATCATAAAATGGTGGAGATGTGTAAGCGTATTTGTGTTCTCTGGCTTTTGTACTGCCTATATTATTAGTATATTATTACGTCTCTGTTGTATGATAAATATTTATAAACATCTTAAAATGAAACAGATAGTATCAACATCCTTGAGAAATAAAAGTTATGTATTTCTTTTCTTTATAAAATATTGGCTTTTTATACTATTGCTGTCAAAATATTTTAACCCAATATTAAAAACAGTATGAAACAATAAAATAAGCACTTGCCAATTGATAACACAGACTAAGTGGCAGATTGTGCGGCAAGACGATGCAGTAGGGCTGCTGGATTTCCAAGTCAAACACTCCTGCTTCTCATTCCTGTGTTTGCCGGTGGCTCAGTGTAAGGCTGACAGTGTAGCTTCTTGCATTTCCCAGGCTGGACTACCAAGTGGTCAGCATGAGCGCTGATGCTAGTTTCCTCACTCCTTCTCAGCCACCTCTTTAGGAAAAGAGGACAACATTTTAAATTCGAACTTAGGAACAAATCCCTGAAAGAATTCAAGGGTAAGTAGGATTCATCTTCGAGGGTATGGACTTTATGGAAAATTGGCTTCTGTGAGATGTGTTAAACAAAGGATGGAGTGGGAAATGTGCTTCAGCCAGAGAGCACGGACTATTCAAATGCTTGGGCGACCTATAGAGGGGGGTCGAAGGGATAAGGATGCAGGGGACAGCAAGAACCACATCCTGTAAGATTGTGCATGATCTATGGTAAGCAATTTGTGTATGATGAGTGAATGAATGAGAGAGCAGTGCATTTGTTAGCTCTTCAACAGCTCATGAGGACTGGTGAGATAGCTCAGCAGACTAAAGGGACGAGGGTTTAATCCCTGTCACCACATGCCATGCCGGACCAGCCCACAGGCTGGCTGAGCTGGCCACCAAGTCTGGGAGTGGTGGCACATGCCTGCAATCTCAGTGCTGGAGGCTGATAGCAGGAGGATTGCTATGAGTCTGAGCTTTGTAGTGACACCCTGTACCAAATACATAAATTTAAAAACAACAAAATACAGCTCATGAGTCAGACAAAAAGGAAAGGTCTCCACTTTCATTCAGTGCCAGCCATCTACAGGCTTCATAATTTTAGATCAAATTGTTATGTAAAAAATGCAAGCCACTGAAGGTGAAAATCCCATATTGTCATGACTACCCTGCCTTTCTATTTGGTCATGTAAAAGTAATGATGAACATAGCACTTTTTGTTCTTATTTCAGCTTGTGTCTAGTTTTCCCCACAAAGCCTCAAGCAGTCATGGGGTGGGCATCTAGTGTTTGTGATTAATTCACAGTCCAGTGCTAAGATTGTGGGTGTGAGACCTACCCCACCCTGGGGTGGAGAGCCTGAATACAATACAAGGAAGGGAGGGAGGCTTGCTCTTTGCCATTGCTCCTCCTTTTTTCTTCTTGCTGTTGTGCTGCTTTCCACTGCCACAAACTGCTACCCTCTTCCATATGCCACCCTGTCTAGTATAGACTGAAACCTCCACAAACTGTAAGCTAAATAATCCTGTCCTTCCCTAATTTTGGGTGATGAGTATTTTGTCTCAGCAATGAGAGAAAAGTAACCGAAACAGTGCTTCTACCATTTACTTTCAAGATTTTTGAAAACATTATTTATCGTATTGACTTTGAGATTGAAGAAAAGATTCTCCACAGCTCCTGAACACCAATGTGAATTTTACTATGATGTCTTTTCTAGTGTAGGAACAATTTCATTCAATTATTTGTTTTTATAAAAAAATAGTGAGAAATACCTACATCTTGATGGTTCTCCACTAAAGCCTACATAGAGCTGGTGACAAGGTAGTAACAGGAATTAGCTCATCTTTGAACATCTCGAAGTCACCACCATGCAACTGTCACCAGTACATGTCTGTTGTATCTTA
Organism: Octodon degus; assembly: GCF_000260255.1. Lineage (NCBI taxonomy): Eukaryota > Metazoa > Chordata > Mammalia > Rodentia > Octodontidae > Octodon > Octodon degus. Next base: position 7,248,307 of record NW_004524616.1, read on the forward strand.
AATGATTGTTTCATAAATGTTGTGCTGTATGACAAACAAACATGAAACTAATAGTACAACAATTGAACATTATTTCTTATAATTTTTTGGACTTGACATTTCTTTCCTTTATGGACCACCTAATCAACAATGGCCTTGCTCACATATTTGGTGCTTGGCTTCTGTTTGGTGTATAATCTCATCAGAAGGGTTTGGGATGGCTTCACTCTCTGTGCTCTTTAAACCTCCAAGCAGCTAGTGTAGTTTCACACACGTGGTGGTGGAGGTGTTAACCTACAGGGACTTCTTACCCTTCTTGGCAAAGTCCTATGGCAGCACTGATTCAATGAATATACCCAGATGCACAGAGTGGAGAAAGACATGACTTCTTCATGAGATGAATTTCTTTCTTTCTATCTGCATCAATTCAGCCACTGATAATTTCAATATGTATATTTCTACCTCTCTGGGAAGATGACACTTAACACAGAAACAGGAGCAAAAGTTTCTGCTCTACCGCTTGGTCCCTGACCTGGATGGATAGAATGGGCTTGGGGGAAAGTGAAAAGGAAAGATTATGCAAACACTACCTGGATAATAAGAAAGAAATATTTCCTCTTTGTGTACAACTCCAATATTATAAAAACACTAAGTGCACTAGAAACTAAAGAAGAAACCTGGGGCATTTTATCTAACTGGTAATTAGAATAAAATGCAATGCTTGGTACAACCAAGATTTGTTAATGATGAGCAATGTAAGGAGCAGTGATTTTCATATCAAGATTTGAATCTCTCTGGTCTGCATACTAGCGTGTAACTTAACACTTACCCTCATTTTTCTAATTTGTTAAAGAAAAAAATCAGACCTACATGTTGCTTCATAGTTTAAAAAGTTTAATATGTATATAACACATGCGTGTTAAGCAGGCAGGAGTTGTATCATATAATGGTGTTATGCACTCTTTAGGAAAAAATATGAGGGTTTTGGTTCTCAAAGTTTTAAAATGATTTCTGTACTAACAGCAAACACATATCCCTGCGAGCGTGTATGCATTAGTAATCATCAGACAGCTTCCAGTAGGTCCCAAGGAGTGTGCTAAGTATTCCATTAAATCATTTCTTTCCATGAAGTTGCTACTATTACTGTGACGTGAAGAGAAGGTAAGAGAAAGTAGAGATGTGAATTAAATTTATAAGGAAGGCAATGAAAAAATGGAGATGTTATAAGAAATCCAAAAGAAGAAAAAAATAAATCAGAGTAAAAAAATTAAGCATTAACTGCTCCTTTCAAAAGACCAGCAGAAATCAACAATACAATTATTCAAACTATTCTTTATGTATACATATACATTTTTCCCTTCTTTCATTTTCCCTTTTCCTCATCCCAGTTTTTCCTTTCCATTGTT
>NW_004524616.1:7249791-7256622 GCF_000260255.1 Octodon degus
TGGTCCCGCTGGTGCAGGGTAGCAGGAAACTCTCCGCACACTCACCACGGACCTGGGCTAGGACTGGGTCTGGGGGCTTCTGGAACTCGGCCTTTTTTTTTTTTTTTGCATGTGGAAATCCACTTGTCTAACATCTTTTTATTGAAGTGTCTTTCCCAAATTTGTTTTCTTGAAGCTTTGCTATGCATGGATTTATTTTTGGACTTTCTGTTCTGTTCTGTTCTTCTGTTTGCCTATTTTCATGTCATTATACCTCTTTGATTATTATAGTTTATAAATTGTTTTGAATTTGAGTAGTGTTCTTTCTGTTCAATATTTCCATTATGGTTTGTGTCTAGACGTCCCCCAAAAGCCTCATGCAGTAATGGGGTGGCTTTTAAAGTTTGTAATTACTTCATGGTCCAGTGCTGGGATTATGGGTGTGAGTGCTATTCCCATCCACCCTGGGGTGGGTAGTCTGCATTGCAATGTGAGGAAAGGCTAGAGGCTTGCTAGAAGCCACAGCTGCTGCCCTTCCCTTTGCTGTTTGCTGTGTTCCACTGCCACAAACAGTTGCTCTCTTTCATATGCCACTTTACCTCAGAGCCATCTCAGTATGGACTGAAACCACCACTAACTGTGAGCTAAATAAACCTTGCCTTCCTTCATTTAGGGTGCTAGGTATTTTGTCCCAGCAATGAGAGAAAAGTAACTGAGTCAATTTCATTTGATATTCAGGTTCCCTTGTGGTTCAATAGGAATTTTAAGATGTTTTAAAAATAATAATATTATGATTTGTGTCTACATGTCCCCCAAAAGCCTCATGCAGACACTGGGATAAGCTTCTAGAGTTTGTGATTAATTCATGATCCAATTTTGGGATTATGGGTGTGAGTGCTATACCTACCATGCAGTGGGTAACTTGTATACAGTATAAGGAGGGGAGAGAGGCTTTCTAGATGCCGCAGTTGTGGCTCCTCCCTTTTGGATCTTTGTTTTTCTCCACCTCCATGAGCTGCTTCCCTCTGCCATGTGCCACTCTGCCCTGGAGCCAGCTGACTATGGACTGAAAGCTTCACTAACCATGAGCTAAATAAACTTTTTATTTCTTAATTTGGGGTATCAGGTATTCTGTCCCAAAAACCATAGAAAAGAAACTGAGACAAAGACAAAGTCAGTGGAACACTGAGTCATGCTAAGAATTGACTCTTAATTTCATAGCACTCTATAATGCTATGAAATTAAGTGACTTTTTGGTGGAATAAAGAAACATTAATCACCTTAGCAATTTAGAGTTATCTTTCCTCCTAGTTTTATACATCAATCATATGAATGCTGTGAGATAATCAAATTTATTGTCCTCTAGTACTATACTAAAAGAAAAAAAAAACCTACCTGAATGAACTTACATGAAGGATCATATTGTAGTACCATTAGATTATAGATTGCTTATGACAGAGGAAAGAAAATGTTACTTAAGCTATAGCAGTGGTAAGTTACTTTGATTAGAAAGTGAATCAGGAAATAAGCACGTATTTCAGAAAGAATGTCCTTCAAATCTTCAAGACTTAGAACCTTTCTTACAAATAAGGATTCTACTATCTACAATTTAATAAAACAATAAACATCATTAAGAGAAGACTAATTTTAGTTAAATTCACAATATTTTTAATAGTTTTAAAATGGAATTGCCTATTAAAATCCACACCTGTTGTCTTGCTAATACGCTACTAATAATACATATACCAAAGGCTGGTTTATTTGATTTAAAATATAATTTGAAGAGCTAAATATTGAGACCAGAAAATTTTGTCAATACATTAAGAAAAAAATGATTTGCCATCTAACAACAACAACAACAACAAAAATAACAGTACTCTTTTTTTTCAGAACCAAAGATTGAACTCAGGCCCTTGTGCTTGCCAGGGATGCACTTACCACTGAGCCATCTCCCCGGCCCTGCTAACAGTACTCTTTCATTGGAACTGGATCATGTTTTATTGTTATATCTTCTATTTAGAGTTACTTCTCTGAATTTCTGGTTGGTTACTCTAAACATGAACTTGTCTTACTAGGACCTGGAGGTGTTTCTAAAGCTCACTGGTCCATGTGCCTGTTCCTCACATGACTTGATTGGCAGCATGAAGGCACAGGAACAAGTGAGCAACTCAAGATGTGGAAAGCAGAGAGAGAAAAGGCATCAGCTACAAGTAAATATCCTCAGTAGCATCCTGAGAACTTGTGCTGCACAGCTTCCTTAATTAACTACATACTCAATTAGAGATCATCATTACATAGTTTTACTTCTTTCTGGTGTTCTTTGTTGCTCCTCAGTCCAAATAATTGTCCACATGACATTAGTCTCACTAAGACCTAGCCTAGCTAGGATCAAGAAATGAAGAACTTTTGCCAAAGGAGACACTCAATGAATCACCTGGAACATCTTGTTATGGTATCTTCGCAGTATCTATATTGACCTACACCTCCCTTCTAATGTATGTCCTGTTTCCTCACCTATTCAATCAGGAGCTTTTACCCATTCTTGCTTTGTGGTGTTGTTTCACAAATTCTTCATAAGGTTTTCACTACAATGAGCCCAATAAGGTGATAACTTACATTAAAAAATCATTTTTTCTGACTTTTCTGTCCAGTTATAAAAGTCTGCTTCTTAGGGTTTGGTGAGTAGGCTTCTGCTACTTCTGTCACTGAACCTGCTAAGCCTCTTGGTCTTACAGAATAGTAATTCCAAGGGCTGAACCAAGCACCTGCTTAGGCAAGCGCATGACTGGGGTTTGATCCCCAGCACCACATGGCTGTGCTGCCCCTGCCCCTGCATGCACTGAGCCAGCCACTGAGACTAAGAGGGGTGTCTCAGGCCTGTAATCTCAGGCCTGATGAGGATGAAAACAGGAGGGTCACTACAAGCCAAAGCTGCATAGTGGGACTCTGTACCAAATACACAAAAAAGTAATTCTAGTACAAGAGCTATTTTGTCCACATCATGAAGAGGAAAAGAGAAATCCTCCTATATTCTGCTTACGTGGAACAAAATAAACAAAGTACCACATTCCCACTGAATTCTTACAAACCCACTAAGTCCTTCGGTCTGGTGAAAGGAAGAAATTTTCCACCTTCTTTGGCAATCCACTTTAGTAAGTCATTGCATTCCTTAGAATGATAGTCACTACTCAAGTAATCACTGGTACTAAATTTGACAATTCATTTCTTTGTGTAATTTTTCCTAGGTTGGCTTATGAACTCTAGGGCAGTGAAGCAAGTGATTTGGAGTTTCAAACTAACTGTGATCTGGGGAACAACATAGGTGACCTGGACTATGTTAGATATATTGATTGGGTCCAATTGAAGTCCAGACATTTTGTCAGTGCAATAGCATGTGAACACACACACACACACACACACACACACACACACCTGCCTTTGTGTATAAATATACAGGCAATAAAGTTGGTTTTAATTGGTTTCTTATGATAAGTAGTACAATTTTCGTTATTTTAGAGTATCACTGAAAGCACTTTCTAGTCTAAAATCTGCAGAGAAAAGCAGAACAGGTCAATCCACATCCTTGCTCTATGGATATATATATATATATATATATATATATATATATATATATATATTATATATCTATGGATATATAATATATATATTAGGACAAGGTTTACAGGGTCTACAGAGTCCTGCTACATAGGTTGGACTCATAGTGATTCTTCTTTTTCCAGCCTCCTAAGCGCTGTAATTGCAGGTACTCACCACCATGTCCAGTCTCCATTGCAGTCTCAGTGCGCCCTGGGGGTAGGGCCAGCACACTATGGATATTTATGCTATAAATTCTAGAACATTAATTCAAGATAAATAATATAACCAGACTCAGTTATGAGAGTTGAAATTCTATTTTTAGCTTTTCAGATGATTATAATAGCTATATTTTATTTTTATGTGTGCCAGGTCATATGCCAAGTATCACAAATCAAATATTTCATTTGTGCTTTTCAGAACATTGTGTAAAGCCTATTATTATCTCTATTTTTAAAATGAAATAACAAATTCAGAGAGGTTAAGGCCCTTGTCTGTAGTACACAGTGAAAAAAATGGCATTTATGAGACTGAAACTTAAATGTCTGACTCTGAAGATAAGGTAATATAGGAACTACCACCTCACCTCTCTGATCATGTGAGAGAGGCCATGATTCCTCCCCTGGCTCTCTGTGTCCCAGCCATCCTGGGTTCTGCTTATTTTTCTTACTTTTTGTGTGCCAAGTTGATAAGTCAGGATATGTTTGTCTAATGTTCCTAAGTTCTGTTTGTGTCCATTACAGCAGTGAATAATGAAATACTTTTTATAATTTTTGACTAATTACTTTCTCCCTCACAGGGTAGGCCAAGGACCACATCTAGTTCATCACTATTTATGTGAGAAAACAAAGGCAGTTGTGCTCAAAATGATGGGTTGTGCTGGGGAGATAGCTCAGTAGAGTAAGTGCTTGCCTGGCAAGCACAACATCCTGAGTTCAATCCCTGGTACCGAAAAAAAAAAAAAAAAAAAGATGGGTTTTGGATCCAGACTAGGTTGTGGTTTTATGACTTTTTGTTATCAAATGTGTGATCTTTTACTCTTTTGCCTAACTCCACAGTCTCCATTTTCTTATATATAAAGTGAGAATAGCAAATTATATGTAGCCTGAAATTGCTGAAGCATAAAAGAGCAAAAGAAAAATGCTTTAACTATTTTCTGTTTGTAACAAGACAACAGAGATTAGTTGTATTAGTTTTCATCTACTCCTGACACCTGTAATAGTGCTGATGAGATAAGAATCACTCAGCAAATATTTTTTGAATAAATACTTGCATACTTGAGCGAAAGAATTAATGCATAATTAAAATTTATGGAATTCACCTAATGTATTTTCTGGTTTATTACATCATTGTTACTTAAATTTGTTGCTGTCTGTGGAATGTTAGCCAGGGATTAGTGCTCCGCTAGTTCTTCATCAAGATATCAGGTAACAACTCTTTGGGTGCTCTTGAGAAAGTTCTGGCTTTGGGGACTGGAGGTTAAAAACTTTATCTCACAATTCAAAAATGAAAATCACAAATTATGCAGCAGTGCTTTGCCTCTGTAGCATTGTGTTTTGTTCCTATAAAAAAATCTGAAAAGCAATTGAAAAAATATTGACTACCACTGGGTTGAAATACCATAAGGATATATTCAGCTAGGCAGAGGGGCACACACCTGTTGTTTCTCTGCTCACGAGACAAGGGATGAAGGATCGCCTGAGCCAGGAGACTGAAACCAGTTTGAGAACAAAGTGAACAAAGACAGATGATATGAAACAGTGGGATAATCATGGTGGAGATGGGAAGGGAACACAGCGATGGAGGAGAGGGGAGGGTGGGCAGAGGAAACAAGAATGATTATGTCTCATTATGCATGTGTTCTGTCTTTCAAAGATGAATGTAATTATGTTTCTCAAATATATATTAATAAAAGAGGAAAGAAGGGGAAATGTATTTTGGGTACATTAAAAATCATTTTGCTGAATAAAAAAACAGTATTCTCTTCTCATATCTATACAGTACATGAATCATTCAAATAGATAATAACACTCTAGTGAACACATACTGTTTTAAGAACTTCATATGTGTAATTTTAAATCTTCATAACATCACATAAGAATTAAATCAACTTAATTAGTAAGAAAAACAAATTCATACAGGTTAAAGAAATTGAGCAACTCTCTTATCTAGAAGAGAAAATATTATTGGAAAAATATGTTGTTTCATTTTATTCTTATACATTTTACTCCTTTTTCAGTAGTTGCTTTAGCACACAACACTCTGAAAATGAAAGAGGATTGCTAAAGGGTTACATTTTAAACATACTGAATGCAGTTAGTAAAAATAAAAAAATAATACTGAAATATTTTTGACATTTTTATTGGGCATCCCATCTTTGGAAATAGTTCAAGGCAACGGTTTTACTCATGCTCCCTGGAGAGCACACTAAGATGGAGCAGCTAGATTAAATTTAGTGTGGAGCTACTGTATGCAGCTGTCTTAGGAAAAGCAGCTGTAGAGTGCAATTGTCATCATTTTTACAGAAAAGCACAGTTTTATGAGCTTTAATGTGAGAAAATGTAAAATATTTCCCATAAAGGAAGCATGGGGAACAACTGTCCATGAGAAAGCCTATTCTAAACCAAGTTTTTCAATAGTAAAGGTAGTGACCAAACACACCTCAGCAAGATTCCGTCCTGCTACAGAATAAAGTGTCCCAGCTAGCAGAAGCACAGGTAGGAACTCCAGGTAATTGATAATCCTTTTTTCTCTAACTTGGAGTCAGATGTACAGAAATGCCCATAGAAGTACTGACCAAGGTGGCCTTATGTTTCCCTCAGCTCTGCTAAACTTTAGACAGATTTCTTACCAACTATAAGCCACAGAGCCCTTGTTTCACAAGGTATTTCATTTAGAAAACCCACAGTTGTAAATTCTTTTTACTCCTCTTTGAGATGTAAATCAACTTTTTAGCTTTCTGATAGCTTTCCTGTATGGAAACATCCTTCTTAAGGGCTTAAGGTCCTTGAAACATAGTCATCAAGAAAGATAAGTCCCTATCTCCTCCATCTCCAAGGAGGGGGTAGAAACTACCTTTGGTGAGCATCAATTAGTCAACACAAATGGGATGCTCCCATTGAGTGGCCTCTCCATCAAAATCCTCTAGTACTCTTCACTAGTTTACCTCAGGCTTTAAGATCTTTTCATTTTTACCAGAGAGATTTGAGTTTAATCTCTCTCTTGTAATCATTGTGAAACCTACTGCCATAGTGCTTT
>NW_004524616.1:7264621-7271737 GCF_000260255.1 Octodon degus
ATTACATAATGGAAGAAGTATATGCATATATCTACCTCAGCCAACTTTTCAAATTAAAAGTAAGAAGACATTTTGAAAAGGACAAAGGCATAATAAAATATTCAAAATGCCAAAGGTAGATTTTGCTAGATCTAACAAGTCATGCTTTGTTAAAAAGTTTTGAATATCATCTAAGTTTAAAAACTTTAACAATTTTATGATTCTCTTTCCATTGTTAAAGGCTAAGGATATATACTTGATGGAAATTTTGATAGAGATGTACAAAATATTTTTTAAATGAAGAAAGAAATTGTCCTTTAGTGAAAGTTTAATTTAGCACTAGCAGAATTGAGTCAGCTAGTTAGAAGCTGTAATTCAGTGCTGAAATATTAGATTTGGGGGGGAGCGCAGCACCTCTCATTATACAAAGGACAGAGGACACCAGCCTTCTCTAGTACAGTTTCACCCTCCCATGACTTAGTTTCCATGATGTTTGTTCACTTCACAGAATGCTTTGTGCCTTCCTTGCCTTCACTGACCAGGACTTATTCTGCAGATGTGGCTTCTCAGTTTTCCAACCCTTAACAAAATTAAGGGTTAAATTGGGATGATATTGGCCGTCTTCTTTCCTCCTCCTAGACCACTGTTCATGCCACACACTAAAATCCCTAATTTCTGAAAACCCGTTACTGGGCATGCAGCAAAGTAGCCACCTATATTTTTGTGCTGGATGTACTCCATATGTGGTGTATGTGATAGCTGGGATTGTATTAACTTGAGTAAAAACTGCCCAACCGAATTGCATTAGCAAGGTTGAAGGGATTTACTGAAGACAGAAGACGCAGTCTGGGTATGCGTGACACCAACCAGTAGGCTTTTAGCCTGCATGGAATAAAAGGGAAAAAAAGAAAAAAGGCTCGCTTCTGTTTCTTCAGAGGTGCTCAGTCTTCACCCTTACCTTGCCACTTCTGCTTTTCTTTTCACATTAAAGACGCACTATCTGGATGTGAAGACTCTTTTCTAACACTGGGGCATGCTTGTTTCATCAGCCCTTGCCAGAAAGTTCATAGCTTTGTTGTTTTATCAACTACAGGCTTAGTTCTGGTCCTGTTTAGTTCTGTTCCTGTTAATGCAATCCTTCAACTACTGCCATACAGCAACATACAAATTTTAAGATGCAGGACTCACAGTTCACTGCTGAAGGAGAATTTAAAAATTCCACTAATGTAGGCAATTCTAATCCCTTGGATACATAAAGTACAGTAGGAATAGGTTTATATATGTCATATTCATTAATAAAACTTTTACTGAATGCCTAATCTATGCTAGAATTTCAACCAAGTTTTGAGGAAATAAAAAGAATCTTCTTTTTAAAAGTTTATTAATAATCTAGTTATCACACATTTAGACTTGGTGTCTCCCACTCACAGTGACCTGTAATTCAATATGTTGTGAATGTGGAATTTAAAGAGAAGTGTAAATATAATGTAAATTATGCAGCATAATATTTCGATCATGAAACTAGTTTTGTTTTATGTAAAATAAATGTATGTAAATAATGTCCACAGAAGAAAATATAGCCTCTTTAACAGGCTGTGCTGGGAAAATTGGTTATCCAATTTGTACAGAAGAATAAATATAGATTCATATTTCTCATTTTGTGCTAAAATAAAACCTAAGATCAAAAACCTAGTTATAAAACAGAAACACTGAATTTGCTGAAGAAAGAAATGGTGAAACTGTCCTCCAGAGGGGTGACAGAGTGTGTATGGCAGTGAAAGTTGGGTTATCATAAGCAATTTGCTGAGTAACTGAAAGTCACAAAGATTTTGAATATTGGCAAGCTGATAGAAGACTCAAGTTAGAGACCAGGATCAGTGACAATTTTCTAGTTAATAGGTGATTATCTCTAGGAGGCATCAATCTTAAGTTTCTTCTTCCTAGATAAATTAGGTCTATTGTGTTCTTTAAGTATAACCTGCTATCCCCATATATTACACTCATGGAAAAGTCTTATTATTCTCTGATTTATAGGTTTGTGATTTTGGGAGTCATCAGTAATTGTCTTTCACAGTACCAATGTTTTTCCATAAAATTGAACACCAGTCCTCTAATGTGTGGGGTGTGTGTGTGTGTGTGTGTGTGTGTGTGTGTAAAAGATCATGAACAAAGTCACTTCAAATCTGTCACAATTTAGTGAATTGTATAGAAGTGTAACATATCTCATTAGAAAGCCAGAAGAAGTAGGGTTAATGTCATTAGTAAGGAACTTAAAACACCGGAAATATTGAGTCCACTTCAACAGAATTCAAGGACTAATTCTCAATGGAAGCACTGCCTGGGAAAAAACCAGATACTCCAGTGGAATAGTTTTGGACATGACTTCTTTACAGTCAATTCAACTCTTCCTATATGTAACTAGCTTATACTTTCTTCTTCCTAAGCCTACCCCTGGAGTAACACATTGAATCTAACAGACAGATAATGTCAATCTGACAATTATAATGGAAGGCATGCTTTTGAAGAGAAGAATCTTTGTTCACTTGTGATCTCGTCTGAAAGTAGATATTTCACTTATACAATATCATGACTTTACCCTTACACTATCATTAAGTTTTCTCCAGGAATGCTCAAAACAGATTAATCATTTCGTTACCATTTGCAGGCCTAGGATGCTTAGAGGGCACATAGGCAATCTTCTCACCCAGTGCAAAAGTTTTAAAGTGGGTGCATGGATCCTTCTCTGGAAGACCCTGAATGAGAAACAAATTTGAGGATAATAAAGCCTTTTCTATCTTTATTTATCTATTTATTGATTTTATTTTTGCATTGTCAAGGATTGAACTCAGGATCCTGCTATCTTGCTGGCCCTTTTTATCTTTAAATTGTTGCAATTTTGTAATTAAAAAATATTTTATACTATTTTGAGCCTAAATTTTTATTGCTGTGACTTTTTGAATATGGCCAGTCATGTAATTCTCACAAACTATTAACGTATTTCACATATTTCTGCAAATCACTTATTGTATACTTCTACACAAGAAAGTTTAATTTTATTCTTTTTTTTGTGGAACCAGAGATTGAACTCAGGTTCTTGTGCCTGCCAGGCAAGTGCTTATTCTACTGAGCCATCTCCCCAGCCCCCTTAATTTTATTCTTGAGCCAATAAACCATTTATTTTAATGCAGCTTTATTTTAAATAAACAATTTTTCCACAAAAACAGCATTGCAATAGTGTACAAAATCAAATCTTCCACTAATGAATTTGTATTTCTTTATCATATGCAATTACTTATCCTTTCTATGATCCTTAGTATAAATTTGGTTTGTAAAATGCATGTGATAATTTTGAGCAATTTTAAATATTTCTCAGCCATATTCTCCAACTGGTTTACTTTGTACCTGTAAATTAGTTGTACATTCACTAGAAGTATGGCAAAATATGAAAATTAACAATGATCAGGAGAAATGGCACAAGTAAATTTCTAGCTCTTCCTTATTTTGGTAAAATGTCTTCACTTCTGTGGAACTTGGGTGTGTTTTTGCTGTCCTTTTTCATTTGAATATTGTGAATAGATTCAACTATCTACCTAATCTTGGTAAACTTATCTAAAGTCTGTTTTATAATTTGGAATCAGTGACCTGTTTTAAACAAATTGAGTATGAAATGGAAAAATAAGAGATCCTGTGGAAAGCATCTTACCCAACTGAACAATATAACATCACAGGTATCTGCTGTATCTTTCAGTATTACATGAAAATAATTCCTCCCTCTACATGCCTCCTTTAACTTCTAGGACCAGTCTAATCATAAACACTCTAGATAACTCAAAAACTAGATATACTTCATAAAGCTGATGCTACAAATTGTCATGCTCAGAAAAAATCTTCTTTGACTTTTCAGAATTGTTACCTCGTTGATAAACAAGGAGACTGAGGAATTGTCACTAGTCAGAGAAGGCGAAGAAGACCTAACAAGCAAGTACAGAATAGAACCCTAATACAATCAAGAACAGAGAAAAGATATTCTTGGGACACTGCTGTAATGCAAATAATACCTTTTTTAAAATTAATCGTAGTGCACCAGTATTAACTTCTTAATTTTGTATATGTATAATATTACGTAAGATGTTCATACAACTAAACACTACCTAAAGGGTAGGTAGTAGGCTCTTGGTGCATTATTTTTGAAAATGTCTTATAAATCTAAACTTATCCCCAAATAAAGGCTTTCTTTGAATATGTATTTTAAATAAAGATGTCTTGCTTTTGACGAACTATTTGAGTGTCTATTTTTCAATTTTGCCAATTTACATTTAATCATTGTTTTACTACTTTATTTTACTTCAATGAAAATAAATGCATAAATGTTTGCTCATGGTTACATGCATATTGGTTGCCATTTTATATACAGATAGCAGTAAAAAGAATGAATAGCTATAAAAATACTGTTGTACAATCTTTCACAAGAACAGAGCAATAACTAATTCATTAATAATATTTCAGGATAACTTCAAATGCATTTGTTGACATAATTATAATTTGAGCTATAATTGCTTGATGTTTTTGAAAGCCTCTTAGATGCACAGTATAATATTTCTTTGAGAAACATGTTATTATTTTTCTTTTACTAAGTGTATTGCAAATGTCACACTTGGTGAACTCACTGAAGGCAGGGTATTAACAATTTCCAGTTATAAAGGACTTGCCCTTGCCAATGTTCCAACAAATGTTTTCCCCATGGAAAGCATTTTAATACTATTTCAGATATAAATAGTTTTGGGGGGTGATATTCCAGTTGTTTCTTATTTGTACAAAAGATTAAGATAAGTGGTTAAATCATCCTGCATTGCCCTGAAATGACTGAATAGAGTTGGTACCATTTATGTTTATTAATTTTGCATTTAAATTACTTTGTTTTTATTTTTGGAACTTTGCTGCACTCTCTGAAGTCTTTGGTCAGCCTTTCTGATTAGCAGATATAATAGGAAGTACTTGGTAAAAAGAATAAACAACTTTGATGGACATTCATAATGTAGAAACCACTTTTACAAATACAGCCTACAATCGAATGATATGAAAAATTGGGTCTACATTTGAACAGAAAATGCAGGTTGCCAAGATGCATGCTGAATATTCTGAATCATACATCACACTCAGGATGCTCTATGCTCCCTTTAACCTTCTTTGCCTTGTCAACTAGACGTAATTACTCCAATACAGCCTTAAAACTTCATATGTATGCCTTGACAGCTACCATGCTAGTTTCTGTATTATCATAAAAACATCCATATTAATTAATATGCAAGTCGACTTTATTTTGTACTGACCATGGGTCTACTACAGTAATTTTCATATATTAATTAACCATTAATATTCACTAAATGAGGGATCAATTCTACTGTTAATCTGAGACTAAATAATACAAAACAAAATCTAACACTGAGAATCAGGAGAGAAAATTGTCAATCTTCAGAAATCTACCAAAGTTCAATAGACATGAGGAAACTCACAAAATTTGGTCATAATGTAGTAAAAATTACTCTAAAAGCTACATGTGATAAATGCCTCTGCTCATCATCACGGATGTTTACCCATTTGTGAAGCTGAGATAATACCAGCAGTATTACAAACTATTTGTTTCATAATGTCATCCATTCACTTATCAAGAATTTGTTGATCACTTATATGGCAAATCATTTATAATTACATATGCAAATGGTAATATAAAAATTAATGATAGTTACTGAAGATTAGAAGTGGCCATAAAACAATTTGTTTCATTTTAGTAAGCTTTTCAAACTTTGAAGATGATAAAATTATTGCACTTCAGGAAAAATACACTCTCTTAATACATGTATTATGATAAACTAATCCTTTTTATGCTATTTAAAAAGAAAAAGCTGATAGTAAAATAAAATTGAAGAAATGACAGGAAGAAATGCCTTCGTTAGGTTCTCAATTCCCATGCTCTTTTACGCTGAAAATACAAGATTTTTTACAAAGAATCTATTTAAATGAATTGTTACACAATTTAAAGAAAAAGACTCAAAATCTCATTTTTTTAACGCATTTGGTTGTTGCATGGTCTCACTATGCAGCTCGGACTCATGGTAATCCTCCTGCTTTCAACCTCCCCACCAACAGGATTACAAGTGTGCACCACCACGGCCGAAGTGTGGCCAGCTCAGCCTGCCCTTGGAGTGGGGCCAGGGATGCATGTGATTCCAGGGTCAAACCTCAGTCCCTGTGCTTGCCTGAGTTTGCCTAAGCAGGTGCTTTAGTTTGCTGAGCTATCTAGCTGACCCCCTCAAATGTCAATATTGTTGACCATAATCAATAGTATTGGGATTGTTGGAACAACTGAAGTAATAAAACATGAACATTTTAATTATTAACAGTACATATCTTTTTTCATTGATCGAAGGCAAAAAATATCTACAAACTTTAAACAGATTTAGAGAATATGTTCAATAATGGGAGTGTCTCTTTCTTTGGAGTCTGGCATCAAAAAACAACCCTGGGGGAATTAGATTTGAATTTTAGCCTTTGTCAAGTAGTCTAAACACTCAAATGTTTTCCTGATCACAGTTAATTATTTGTTCTCTTCAGAAATTAAAGGGGTTACATTATCAACTTGATCAAATACACAGTTATAAGGGGCTTCCTTAAAACAAACATATACTTTCAAAAGTAAATAATTTGCCCAAGATGGGATAATTTGTTTGTGTATCACTTTTAGAATTTCTAACAATTATAGACAAATGTAATTTGTATAATTTGTAGCATAAATCCTGAGCAATTCCAGTTTAAATATATTATTTTCTCAGTTATTGACTAATATTTATGAGGACATGTTATGCTTAAAAACAGCATAATCCAGCATTTTCATTCAAAAGTTCCAACATATTTAACTCAAAAACTACATCAATAATTTGTTACATTTACAATGTGAAAAATTTATAGCAAATACCTACATAATTCTTTTTTCTTTTTAAGAGAGGTTTTACATTTATTAAAGGTAGGGAAGAGGGCCGGTGAGATAGCTTAGGAGACTAAGGGCCTGCTTAGGCAAGCACAGAGGTGGGGGTTGGATCCCAGCATCACCTGCAGCGCTGGGTTGACCACTGAGACCAG
>NW_004524616.1:7272031-7274412 GCF_000260255.1 Octodon degus
TCTGTCAATACAGATGTGGACACAGCCTCACCCCATCCCTAAATTAACACCAAAATAACGTTTGTTTTACAGTATAAATCTGATTTGGCCCAAGTTTTATTGTTGCCAGTGGTCTGGACAAACATTCAGTTCTGTATAAATTTTTTTCCTCATGGAACAAGTGAAGAGATCCATTGGTCTCTCAATGTGATCCATTGTACCTGGGGAGAAACAGCAGCAATGAGGAAAAGGTAGACAAGAAGACAAGAGCTTGGTTAGGTGGTGGCCCTGAACAATAGCAAGGGTCTTTATTTATACTTTTACAAAATTGAAAGACACAATGTTGCCTAGCCACCAATAGTCCTCAATGTCCAGGTAGGATGCTTTTCTCAAGACTGGGGTAGCTTGATTGCTTTACAGAATGGGGCTTCATCCTACTTCCCACATAGGATCAATTTCAGCTTCAGCGGCTCCCAAGAAACAAGGGTGTGAAACAAGTCATTTTAGGAGTTGTATAAAAGCAGATTATCATTCTGTTTTGAATTCAGAATGAGTTTTGAGATTGAATATCAACAATGGAGCTTGCTATGTAAAAGAGGAAAAAGGAATAAAGGATCTTTGAGGGAGAATGATCTTATTTCCAGTTCATCTGCTTTTTCTTCATTTGTTTTGTTTTGCACTACCTGGGATCAAACTCAGGAGCTTGTGCTTGCTAGGCAGGCACTTATACAGCTGACCTATAACCCCAGCCAGGTCCTCTGTTGATGTGGAGAAGTAAGACTTATAGATTCTTTATAAGGGAGATCTGGGGCAACTCACTGATGCTGATATTGATAAGGAACCTCTGTGTTAGTTCTTCCTTGCTTCTCCTCTTTCTTTTGCACAATTGCACTCCGACAACATCAGCGCTGGCACACTCCTTGTTTGTTGTCCCAATCACCTATCATATTTCTTGGTGCTTAGAGGCATAACATTAAGGCAGAAGCCTGCCTGAGATATAGCATAGGCTAGTGCATGAAATTAATCCCATCACTCAGCTAAAAGTAATTTGTAGCATTAGTCCAGGCATCATTGCATATCCAGCATGTGTGTATCCTCTGGGGGAGTCAAGAAGCCCACATAATTCTTGGAGACAAAGTGTTATAAAAATGTATTTCTAAAGACAATTCATACTTTTCCAGTTAGAATACATAAATGAAATTTTATATTTTGAAATTATAAAAATCTTGTAAAATGTCAATATATATCATTTGAAGTCAATAGAAAAGACAAGGGAGATACTGTCATGTATAATGTTGTATGTTTAATATTTATTATGGCAGTTTAGTGATCACATAATTTTCAATTTATTCTGTCCAATGCATAAAAAACCCCATAAAAGTACACATTTAGATTTACTTCTCTTCTCTCACTTTCATTATAAGCTTAAAAATACTATGATTTTTGCCTTTTGGTTTCTTGTAAGACCAAATATACATGCAGAGTAAAAGAAAAATCCAAGGAGATGATGTCTTGTGTTCACCTATTGAATACTTAATATAGATAGGATCTCACTTTCTGATGAAAATTCTCTGTACAGGCAATGCCATCCAAATAATAAACAGTATCTTGGGCTGGCTAGATAGCTCAGTGGATTAAAGTGCCTGCTTAGGCAGATGCAGGGACTGGGGGTCGATCCCCAGCTTGCGGTGCCAGCCCCACCCCCAGGGCACACTGAGACCATGACTGAGACTGGGCATGGTGGCACGTGCCTGTTTTCCCAGCACTTGGGAGGCTGCAAACAGGATCTCTACGAGTCTGATGTGTGTAGTGAGACCTTGCACTAAATACATATATATCTTTTTGGAATTTTAAAAATGTATATTAAAATTCATGTGAAAATCAATTGATCTAGAATAGCTAAAGTGACATTGAAAATGAGCATAGTTGTTTGGTACCAAGCATATAAAAAGAAGCATAAGAATAAGGAAGGAGTAAGAAGAAGAGAAAGATGAGGAGAAGGAGGCAGAGAAGGAAGAAGAGGAAGACAATAAGAAGGGAAAGGACCAGCAATATTGCTTAGGGCACAGCACCTGCATGGCAAGCTCAAGGTCCTGAGTTTGATGTCCATTACACAAAAGAGAAAAATGGAGTGGATGATGAGGAGGGGATGAGGAGAAAGAGGTGGAGAGAAAGTACAGTTAGAATTTCATCAGAAATTCCTCTAACTGAAACACAGATAAATGTAATAGAATAGAGTGCAGAAATAAAACTCATGTCAGTCTTTACCTTGAGGGTGTACCAATGAACAGAATGTGCTGCTCTTAGAATCATCACAGAAACACAGATAAATGTAATGAAACAGAGTGCAGAAATAAAACTCATGAATATTTGTCCAATTGATTATTGACAACGGAGAAAGT
>NW_004524616.1:7280917-7282028 GCF_000260255.1 Octodon degus
TCAGTGGACTAATCTCCTTGCTTTGGCAAGCGCAGGGAACAGGGTTCAATCACTGGTCCCACATACCACACTGGTGCCATCCCTATGGTGCACTGAGCTGGCAAATGAGTCTGGGCATGGTGGTACACACTTGTAATCCCAGCACTGGGGAGGCTGCGTCAGGGCGAGCACTACAAGTCCAACCTGTGTAGTGAGACCCTGTACTAATACATAAAATGGAAAAAGAAAATAAATAAATAAAAGCAGAGAGAAGAGCTGGCCGTTTTACACAACCAAGCAAAAATAAATGGACATTTCCATTAAGCTGAACTTCATGGCATATCTATAGCAGTGGTCTAAAAGTCTGATTTGCATATTATGGAAAGAATATTTAGTCCACGTATTGTCTTCAAGTTGGTTGTTCAGATCACATCACCAGACATAAGCATGTAAAATTGGTCAATTCTTTTTTTATTCTTTTTTTTTTTTTGTGGAATGGGGGATTGAGCTCAAAATGTTTTAATTCTTTTTTTGAGGGGGAATTGGTCAAAATTTTTTTAAAAGTTTCAAAAGAAAGAAAGAAAATTTCAGCATTAATGCTGTTTCCAGTAGACAAGAAGCAATCAGCAGTACAATATCCTCCTCTATATCACTTATAACGTTTTTTAACTATTTTTAATCTCTTTAAAAAAGAAAAAGGAAACATAACATGGAAGATTTTACTATAAAAGATACAGAATTTTTTTCAAATCTTTTTCTTTATCTATTGAAATGAGTATGTTTTGTCCTCTTCAGTTGGTTAAGGTAACATATTATATTTATAAGTCAGAATATGTTGCATTGTTCTTGAATTTACGGAGTAAGTGCACCTTGATTGAAGACAATGGTTATTTTAATACGGTTTTGAACTCGATTTGCTAGTTTTTGTCAAAGATTTTCACATTTATGTTTATTGGGAATATCAGACTATAGTTTTATTTCTTGCAGCATTTTTGTTTAGCTTTGATATCGGCAATTATGGTTATACAAAATGAATTTGGAAACATTTCTTCTTCATGTTTTTTCAAAGAGTTCAGAAAGATTTATTTCAATTTTTTAAATGATTGGTAGAATTCAGCCATGAACTATCAGG
>NW_004524616.1:7282688-7303434 GCF_000260255.1 Octodon degus
ACTATCTGCTCTAGGGGCACACATCCTGGACAGGATGTAAGAGACAGAAAGGTAGCTTCTGTCATCACTTGCTGCTTTGCTTCTTCACTATTTTACTGCCTTCTGCCTGCCACAGGCTGTTTCTGTTTCTGGCATAACACCCTGCCTTGGAGTCAGCCACTCATACACTGAAACTTCTATGCATTGTGAACTAAAATAAACCTTTCCTCCTTCACTTTGGATTTCCAGCATATTTTCTCAGCAAGGAAGAAAGTAACTAAGATATTAGCACAATTAAGAATGTTATAATTCTTAAATCCTTTGGTCCCATGAAATTTAACAGTTGATTTTGGCATGTAATTATGTTATTTTTTAAACACCAAGCAAAACAAAAGAAGCCTACTGTGGTCACCTTGCCTACTGGAGATGAAGACTAAAATCAGACATTAAAAATAACATTTATTTAAAGTGCCTGCAAGCAGGTGCAGGTGCTGGGGGTTCAATCCCTGGGCCTGCTGTGCTGGCTCCGCCCCTGGGGCATGCTGAGACAGTGATTGAGACTGGGCATAGTGTCACGTGCCTGTAATCCCAGCACTTGGGAGGCTGTAAACAGGAAGCTTACCACAAGTCCGATCTAGTAGTGAAACTTGAAAACCCTGTAGACTCTTCCCTAAAATAAAGGAAAAAAAAATAACATTTATGAGTAAACGGTAAGAAAAAATGAGCTATTATGTTATAAAGCATAACAGTAGTACAAACTAGAGAGGTAGAAGGCAAATTACAATTGCTGTGGAATTGGGTATTTTAAGAAGAAATAACCCAATAACATCAAATACTACTGTAAGCAAAAAACTAATCTATTGAATCTCTGAACCAAAAAGTCATTGGTCATATTTTTTTCATTGCATTATAAGGCTAGTCTCAATAACTAAAAAAAGTTAAAGATGTAATCTTGAAGTTAGTAGTGATACATTATTATTTTTCCATAACACATGTGCAAACACACACACACACACACACACACACACATAGTGTAACATTAATAGGAATTTAGCTTTGTATTAAATTTACATCATTTCTGTGTTTTGTGTGTAGTTTTGATAGAAAACATTTTTGCTATTCCCAACAGAATCTAACCATTGAATTTCTTATACTGTAAATTTTTGTAATGACCTAAATTTACAAAAGTTATAATTTTTCTAATACTAGTTTGTGTTTTGCTCCCCACCTGTCCTTGAATAATTTTAATAACATTTGTGTCAGAAAAATATTTGCATACTTGAGTAATAATGATGGAGGTTTTCATTATTTTAAAGATTTTTTTCATCAAAGACCCTTTTATATCAGAGTATTATTTGAAAATTTAATCACAAATAAGTTCTACCATAAAGTAAGTAAAATACTCATTAATTTTTCAACAATATGAAGTTGTTAATGTTAAATTTTAGTGATACTTGTGAATGTTTTCTATACTTCATACTTTAGAGATAGACACTGATAAAGACAGCAAAAATGGCTTATTTCATTTTTGATAGGTGTTTTCAGGTGATCAGCACAGCAGAGAAACAGGCAGAAGATAAAAGGGAAGGGGGCTTTATTTTCCTTGAGGAGATGGAGAGAATTTGGGGAGGTCTAGGAGTTCTCTTTCTCGACTAGAGAAAGGGAGGCTGAGGCTTTTATGGCCCTCTGCCAGGGGTGGGGCTTGGAGGGGATGCTTAGATACCTGAGGGAGCTGAATGGGGTCTTCCCTGAGGCGGCGGGAAGGGTGGAAGTAAATTATGTCCTGGGCTAAGTTGGAGAAGAAGCGGGAGGTGGTCCTTGAGCCTAGGCCTTTGTTTTAAGGGAGCCAGCCATATCAGATGACCACCACAATGATTTTAGCAATTCATACTAGGGCCGGAACCTATCAATTTTCACCTGTTGTTTGCCATAGAAATGCATACTACTTACTCCATGTTGAACAAAGTTTATTTTTGAAATGTAGAAATTTGCTAGTATGTGTCACAGTGTTGTAAGATTTAAAATTTTAGGTAGGCTTAAAAAAGAGGATAATTTTAATCAAATGAATCTCTTTGAAACTTAACTCACAATGTGAAACAAACATTTCTGCCAGAGATAATTTTTATGTGGCCTTTGATGGCGTTTCACCAATATTTACTGTGCGTGCTATGACTGCTAATCTTGATATGTGACTTTTATTGCCTGAAGGAAGACTTAGAAGGTGAATAAAGCCTGTCCCTGAGTGGACCTGGGGGCCAGGACCATGGGTTTTCTATCTGGTGCTCACTGGTTCCTGTCTGGCTTTGCATTCCAGGGGCTGTGAACCAAACTGTTTTGCTCCTTCGTATCCTTTCTCTGGGATATTTCTGTTTTGGATCTCACTGAGCATAGACTGAAAACATGAGCCCATTAAACATTTTCTCCTTTAAGTTGTGGGGTTTTGTAGTTATATAGAATAGGAAATCCATGCCACAGAAGTGGGAACATGGTTATGATTGTACCTGACCAAATGGGTTAGAAGATTTTGGAACAGGCTTACAGGAAGTTTGGAAAAATTTGAAACTTCGGATGTAGAAGCCTTTGAATACATGAAGCAGAGACTGATGCCTGACTGTGACCAGAGCTCAGAAAACCAGAATTCTTGCTGGATTGAGTACTATAAACTGTGGGCTCAGGAGGTTTCAGAGGAGAAAAAGATTCTTTGAAGTTGGATTAAAAGCCTCTGTGTCTTACTCTTTGGCAGAAAATTCATCATCATTTTGCTCATATTCTGAAATTTGCAGGAAACTGCTATTAAAGATATGGACTAATTAATCAGGAAGGAGATATTCTGAGATAGTTTAACATTCATGCTGTGGCATATGTATTGCTGGCTGTATTTTGCTACATTTATAATGAAAATCAAGAATAAATAACAGAGGAAAAAATTTTGAAATGCTTAAATTTTGGTTTAGAAGGAAGCATATGTGAAATTGGGGGTAAAAAGGTGTGGGAAGGGATTAGTGCCTTTAAAAAAAAATCAAATATTTTGTATAATAACAAGTATAAAGATGGATAAAGGTCATTTTAGGAATCAGCAAGAGTCCACCACACCACAGGGTCAAAGGGATAAAAGTGTCAACATTCTTTTGTGGAGAGGGTCCCTGAAAGCCCTGCTTAAGAGGGCCTCTTCAGTAATTGACTCTCAGAGAATCATTTCACAGTGTTAAGCCATCAAAGCACCTAGAGATTGTTGCAGCCACAGCTGAAGGTGTCTCAACTGCTCAAAGGGCTGGCAGCTGACCTAAGTATCAGCCGCGTGGTGCTGATTTTACTGGGAGACAGAATGGGAGAATTGGAGGGTTAAGAAGCTTTCTATTCAATTTTCAAGGGAAAGTCTGGGAAGCCAAGCAGTGTCCCTGAGATGGCACTACATGAAGCTGTGGGAATGGAGCCAAAAGTGTAGTGAAGACCCCAGGACATCAGAAGTGCTAGGAACGTGGAATACATCCTGAGGAAATCCACAGCTTGACAATGCAGCTCAAATGATCAGATGAGCTGCAACCAGCAAGATAAAGCAGGGATAATGCTTAAGACCTTTGCAATCCACCTTTTACCACTGTGTATGCAGATTTCAGAAATAAAGCTATAGGACTTAATGTTTGCCCTGCTGGCTTTCAGCCTCACTTGATCCAGTTGTTTCCTATTCTCTTATTCCTTTCTTTTGAAATGGTGATATTTACTCTGTTCCATTGAAATTTGTGATCATAGAACTTGTTTTTCATACTCAGGTGCACAGCTAATATTTTGCCTTGAGCCTCAGAAAATCTGAGACTTCAACTTTTGAAAACTGCTGCAACTATTGAACCTTTAGAAGAAGGGATGATAATAGACAGAATGGTGTATCACATTAGATGAAATTATAGATTTACCATTGTCTTTGATTGGAGATTAAATCTGGGTTAAGGAAAAATGTTTAGGCAGAAAGTTGACATGCGATGAATTGTGATCATATAAATAAACCTGATATGCCACTGGACTAGCAAAGACCTAAAAGATTAGCAAAGAATGCTCCTGGGTGTGCCTGGACAGGTCTCTACTACAATGCCTCTCTTGTCGGTTTCGCTCTGGGCTCTGTTATCCTGCTCTGCTTCCCAACGGCCATGAACTGAATGACTTTGCTCATCCACATCCTTGTTCCTTGGTGTTTCTTCCTTGGAGACAGCAGCTGAGTATGCACTGAAAATATGGGCTGATGAAACCGTTTCCCCTTTAGATTATGGGTCAGTGACTTTGTCCAAGAGTAGGAAAGCTAACACAAATGCTTTGAGGTTTGACATGTGCTTTGTCGTTTGAGAAAAGATCCCTCACATCCTGTTGACTTTCTCTTAGACTAAAACTGCAGCCTAACTCTAAAGACTGTGAATTTTGTAGACCTGGTTTAGAACTCTACCCTTATTATGTTAAGTAAAGTGTGGGTCAGAGGCAAGACATTTTAGCCTGTATGCTAAATAGATAAATTTTAAAAATCTGTTACTTTTTTTGAGCAGGGTCTTTCTGTATAATTCAGAATGGCCTCAAATTCATAAAAATCTGGGCCGGCCAAATAGCTCAGTGGATTAAAGCATCTGCAAGCAGGCACAGGAGCTGGGGTTCGAACCGGGTCCTGCCATGCCTGCCCCACCCCTGGGGGACATTGAAGTGGGGATTGAGACTGGACATAGTGATGTGTGCCTATAATCTCAGCTATTGGGAGGCTGTAAACAGGCAGATCACTATGAGTATGATCTACGCAGTGAGACCCTGAACACCCTGTAGACCCTTCCCTAAAATTTAAAAAAAAAAAAAATTCACAGAAATCCTCCTGTGTCATCCTTCTGAGTGAGTGACTACAGGCATGCCCCGCTGTAGATACACATATTCCAAGGTAACAGCAATTCGGTAAGAATAAAACCTATTTTCCCTGGTTGTGTTAACTTATTTTTTAAAAAATTATCGAAAGTATTTCCCGTTTTCTTCCCCATCCTCAGCCTGAAACACTTGTGGAAAATAAGAATAGCCAGCGGCATGTTAGCAAAATGGTCTGACACCCATCCAGTGAAACTGAATTGTCAGGACTGGATAAGACTTCCCCAGGAGACTTCCAGGGTAGAAATGCATCAGGTCTATGTTTATAGCTTTTGAATAAACTTTTCATTTTGAAATAATTTTAGATTTACAGAAAACTTGAGGTAAAGAGTTCCCATAATTACTGTAATTTCTCTTAATGTCTTACATTAGTTTGGTGTATTTGCCACATTAAGGAATGAATATCTATACATCATTATTTACTATGATTCATACTTTACCTAGAAATCCTTAGTTTATCTGGCGTCCTTTTCCTAACTCAAGGAGGGGCTCAAGGACTTACCAGTTTACATTTAGTTGTGTTGTCTTCTGAGTTTCTTCCAGCTTAATATAGTTTTCTCAGATTTTCCTTGATCTTGACATTTATAAGGAGTAATAGGCATTTTGAAGAGTTTCCTTCCATCAGGATTGCTTGAAATTTTCTCATAGACTGGGGTTATTGGATTTGGAAGAAATACCACAGAAGTTAAAGGTAATTTTTATCACATCATATCACATCCTATGTTCTGTCAACACGATTTAGCACTGCTGGTGCTGATCTAGATGATCTGGGTATGGCAGTTTTTGTCAGGTTTCTCAAATTTAGTTATTGGCACTATAAGGGCTTTCTCAATTTCTTATTTGCTAGCACTTAAAGATCACTTTGTGTATTTCTCGCCCCAGGTAAAATTTAACAAACAACTCTCTGCAGCGATGGGGACTACAGCTTCTGAAATTTGCTTATTTATATGCTGTAATTACTTCATCATGGTCAGTTTCAAGTTGCCAGCACTTCACTAAATGCAAAGTTAGGCAGAAAGGTACCACAACTCACTACCATACAGTCACAATAAATAGAAATATGTTCATTGGCAACATGAAATGTAGTAAAATACTTAGAAGGGAATTGTATTCTTAATATTTCATATTTTCAAGGGCTGGCCAAATAGCTCAGTGGATTAAAACATCTGCAAGCAGATGCAGGAGTCGGGGGATTGATCCCTGGGCGTGCTATATCAGCCCCGCCCTAGGGTGCGCTCAGATGACAATTGAGACTGGGTGTGGTGGTGTGTGTCTGTAATCCCAGCTCTTGGGAGGCTGTAAACAGGCAGATCACTATGAGTCTGATCTAGTAGTGAGGCCCTGAACACCATGTAGAATGTAGACCCTTCCCTAAAATGTTCTCTCTCTCTCTCTCTCTCTCTCTCTCTCTCTCTCTCTATATATATATATATATATATATCATATTTAGTATAACAGATTTTTAAGTTTATGAAATTTAATTTTTAACACTGACTCTATATAACACCTAGCTTAAAATTTTCTGGGAAATTTAAGAATTGGTTCCTTCAAGTCAGCTGTGCAATACTGCTGATGGATCTTACTTAGGAATATAGGCAGCATTCATTGCAGCTATGATGAAGATTACAAAGAAGGAGAAGAAAAAATAAGTGTGGGGGGAAAGAAATCAGTATGAGACGTGTTTTTGTTGCCAGGGATATACAAACATTTCATATGCACTATTTTATCTAACTTGAAAAATATGCTCACTGGACAAGTAAAATTAAGGAAAAGTTAAAGAATGCCAGAACAAAAACAACAAAAAATTCTGTCATAACATATAAAAAGGATAATCTTTAAAAATTATTCCTTTTGATATTTTCTCCTTATGTGTTAAATTTCATATGCATGAGAGCTGGGAAAATGTTTTATTTCTAATTTAATACTTTAAAACTGTATTTGCCCCACTTTCGTGGCTTTAAAGTTGACATTTACAGGTTATTAAGGGGAAAAGAGTATGGAATACATGTAAGCTGACACTAGAAAGCAAATACAGTGTAGCAATTCTATTCAATGTAATTCAGTCTTAATTAGTCATGAAAATAATAGAGACCATAGTAATAAATGTTTCACTTTGTGAAATTAAATCAATCTTTAATGATTTAAAATAAAAATTTTTATGCAGGATTTTACTCTTCAAGCTTTATTGAGGTGTTCTAATACTGGCGTTTTGGATAGGGTTAGTGCAAGCCACATACAAAGGGATAAACTAAAGATGGTGAAACCATCTGGAGTTTCTGCATTTTTAAACAAAATGTAAGCTGTTTTGGTACAATTACTGACATGTGAATTACCACACTGTTGCTCCCCACAAAATAAAACATTTTCTGAAAACAAATTCACTCCTTAATATCCTTATGTCTAATACTGACTGTGTTAACTGTGCAAAAGTCATTTTTGAAGATAAGCAAACAAGTTTATCTGTCAGTGCTGTCGTGAGGCCATTGATGTCGTGAGCAACCCGATGATAAGGACAGCATGTGTGGCGCTCAGCCCTCGGCAGCTTGTGCTGGAGGTCGGTAAGAGAAGGTGCGGCTCCGCTGCTCCTGCTACACTTGCCATCCCTGGCTTTCACCCTTAGTGGTCAATATCTAGTTTTAGAAGTGACTTATCATCTTCACTAATATATTTTAATAATATATTTTTGGTATTTCATTGAGTAAGTTGACTATTGTAGTTTCTCTATTTAGTACAGTATAGATATAAATCTTACTAAAATATTTGTTATTGAACCAATTAAAGGGAAGTAAGTTGTTTTTTTTTTTAATTCAGTGGGCATGCCTATAAATGTGTATCAGTGATTACATTCCAATAAACTAAAATTGAACTTAAAATTAAAAAATAAGTGAAAACTTTAAACCCTTTCCTAACACACAAAATGTATAAATATTATCATGTTAAATTATAGATATAGATATAGATATAGATATTCTCATGACAAAAAGGAAGGTAACTCTGTGTAGTAACAGCTGTGTTTAAATTAATTTTGAAAAGTGCCAGCTTCTTTCAATGGTCAGTGAGGCTTTTTCCTTTGAGAAGACAATACAGGGTAATTTTCTTATAAATGGAAAGAAGACATTTCAGATTGTCTTGAAGACTGCTAACAGATGGGACAATTTTCCTTTCACCGTGACAAAGAGGTGAAAGAAAAAATAGACCCTGTAAATGCCAATAAAGTCCTTTCAGCTTCAAAATTGCAGGTAGGTAGTAATCAATTCCCTCCTGACAGAACAAAGATAGAGGCTTTTAAGAATGCTTTTTTCCTCCTCTAAAACATGTTATATCAACACAGATCTTAAAACTTCAGGAAGATCCAAATGCTCTAAAAAAAAATTAATGCTGACTTATTCCAAGTCAATATGGGCTAGAATAAAGGAAGCTCTTTTTCTCATGGCTATCCTAATCAGTGATTCCTAAAATTAACAATGAAGAAATGCACCTGATTGGATCCTGTGTTAATATTTCTTTAAATAAGGTGCAACAATTAGTCTTTTTAAATGAGGTATTTAAAATATTTAGTTTGCATAGTTCTCTCTTTTGTAAAAAAAGTTTTAAAGCTTACTATTCGTTAAGGTTAACATGAGCAGTTGAACATAATAAACACTCTAGGTACTTGACTTATATTATGCATTTATGGTCTATATAAACTCAAGCATGTGCTATTGTTGTATCTTGTTTTACAGCAAGAAAATGGAAACTAAAAGAGATAAAGTAAGGATCACAGGGGTTACAGCTGGCAAATGCAGCCTTATATCTCAAATAAGTGAACACCAGGACCCCTTTTGTACTCTCAAAACTCCTACTATAAATTAGCTTTACATGGAAAAATGCAGGTTCCCAGACTGCTATCTTGTCAAAATAGTCAACTCAGAAGGTCTGAATAGTGATTCAGGAAAGTGCCTTTTAAACAAATTGTAATAAATTGTTTGTTTTCAGTGTTGTCTTGACCTTGTTGGGCCTCAGCTAATGGTGGGTCAATTCACCTTCTCAAACACCATCAATCCAGGCTCCAGCCACTTCCCACTTGACCCTTCAGTCTCTGACAACTCTACCCAGATTCTTAAAGCCCCAGGGCCAAAACAACACAACTAGAGGCAGGCAAATCATAAACATTAGCCAATCTACCAACATCCTTCAAAACCCAGCTAACCCTTCTTGACCTGCCATTCACAAACTGGGTCCTTCAGCTACAAAGTGTTGTTACCGAGTTCCCGAAGAAAGCTCCTTGCTGGCTTCACCTGTATCCATCTTGGGTTGGAGTGTTAATATGTTGTGTCTCTTCATCAAAAGAATCTTTAAACTCATATAGCAGTTGTGGGCAGCACAGCATGGCCATGTCTGCTGATTCTTGGGTCACTTCTTTGGGTTCTATTCTTAGTTCCTGAAGTGGTTCTAAATTACCTGGAGCTTAGCTCAGGTCAGAACCTCAGCTTTGAATTTAATAACACTCCCTACTGAAGGGTCCATCAGGACAGCTATGTCTGATAAAGGTTATTCTTCGGGCTGTCACTTTGTTGGGGATAGTGTTTGTGATGGATGAGTGACTGTGTCAACCTGAGAAGTTTAGATAGGAGAAGTTTAACTAAATTGGCTCAGCAATTCAACACACGAGGATGTGGAAGACCTTCCCTAGGGTGGCTAATCACCTGGATGGTATAAGGGAAACAAGGCAGGGCAGATCTGCTTCTGTTCTCTGGAAGAGCTCCAGTGTTCACTCTCACCTTGGACATCATCTTCTGGCTTCCAGCGCAGAAACTTTAGCCTTCCATCATAGACCCACCAGCCTCCTTATATGGACTTTCATGGACAGTTGCAGTGGAGTTGACATCTTGGACTGAACCCTTTGGTCTCCAGTGTATAGACATCATCTTCACTCCTCCTCATCTGACTCTGTGAGTAACCATTGTAAGGAAATCTTGTAAATTCCTATACATTTGTGCATCTTGTGTTATATCTGTTTCTCTAGTAAAACACTGACTGATGTAATGTTGATTATTATTTGGATCAGAAACCTGGCCTTTCTGTGTTTTGGGGGTTTCCTGTGGTAGAAAGTTTAGTTAAGCTTTGCCACATTACAGAAATAGTACCGAGGTCCCCTGTTTGCACAAATACAGCAGCTTACCTGTGTGCTTCACTGCTGCAAAGTTTGCAGTCAGTAAAATCAAAGTTCAGACTCACCAGGCCTTCAGGAACATAATTGCTTATACCCTTGGAGATCAATAGTCCAATGTTTACAACAAATGGGGCCCTTGAAGAAAGGTAAAAATACTGTTATTTCATCTTTACACAACCCTTCCAAAGAATATTTGATTGCTTAACTAGTGCATGACTACTAGCCAGTGTTCTTGAGATCTATTAAATGTTACTTCAAATTGACATGTGAATGGTCAGGTCCTTAAGGTCTGGAGCCTACATAGGTGGGTTCCAATGACTGTCAGTTTAAAGCTCCATCTTTCAGATGTGGACTATACTGCCTTGAAGTGAGAAGAGGGCTGTTGCAAGTCAGTCCAGTAGTTCCCATTTCCTTTCATTCTACCTTCTTTTTTCTGCAACTGCCTTGAAGGACCATGCTATGGATTTTCAGAAAGACTCACAAACTATAAACCAGTCAGACATATATAGGTATATGTATGTCTATATTTCTATCTACTTAAATTAAACTAAAAGTCTATCCAATAAGAAATCCTAAAATATCCTCTAAAATTATACAAGAATACGGTGCTCCCTTCATTTTTTTATACCTTTAGGCAAATAAACATAAAGTTAAGAA
Organism: Octodon degus; assembly: GCF_000260255.1. NCBI lineage: Eukaryota > Metazoa > Chordata > Mammalia > Rodentia > Octodontidae > Octodon > Octodon degus. The sequence goes on from NW_004524616.1 coordinate 7,293,364, forward strand.
AAAATGGATATCCTTCACTTTGCCTATTGTGTTGACTAAAAATCTCATAATTAAAGTAAGTGCTTACCCTCAAATATCTGATAGTGGTCATAGATACAGATACAATCAACAACAAATTAAAATTAAATTAAGTATTGAGTCTTACAAGTTGGTTAAAAAATGGAACCAAATTAACCTGTGATCAAAATAATTAACAAGATCTAATGTAAGTTAAAAATGACTTCAAAAATTAAAACTTAGTATATGGCTGAGGCTTGCCAGGAGTAGTAGGCTGGCTTGTTTTACATAATTAATTCAGGGTCATATAGTGAGTTCATACTGTATTACACAGTAACACCCTGTGTTATCTCTACCCAACAATAACAGAAAAACTATGTAAAACTGAATGAATGAATGAATGAATGAATGAATGAATGAATGAATGAATATCTCTAATTCTTTACATTTAAGAGTCTAATTTTTCAAGCTATTAAGCCTAAAAATAAAAGCAGTGCCATCCTACTTGGGGCACGTAGGGATATTTTCATAGGTGAGGTCCTCATGTTAAAACTTGCATGTGTGCAAGACATCAGCAACAGCAGGCAGCATGGAGCAGAGCAGAGCAGAAGGTCACAAGAGCTACCTGCATCTTTATTGCATAATTCTTATATGAGTTGTTATCACATATTTACATTCTTGTATAGTGCTGTAACATGCACATGTTATATATCTATGTGGCTATGCTAGAGAAGCAGGAACACACCCTCAGGTGTCCTTAGATATCTCTGAGCTTTGAGTCAGTCTTTGTGGTTCCCCACAAGTGATGTCTCATGAGAGGGTAAGGCTGTGATCCAAACTATGAAGCCCTTAAATTCAACACTGAGTATTATTCAAATTATGAGTTTCATCTAATCTACAACAAATAAATACTGTCTTGTGGTATTACTGGTTCCATTGATGTATCCTATTAACAGCCTCCTAGCTTCAACTTGTTTTAATATCTGCCATCTTTGTTGCCATGGGAACCTCAATAGTTTTGACTCAAACACTGTTTTTGCATATAAGATTTTTTAAAAATTAAGTTTATTGGTCCATTTTAGGTATACATAATGATCCAGTTAATCATAGGGGGTTAATGCAGATACATAATGTATTTGATTCCTCATTTTTCCCAATATCCTCTCCTCCCTTTAAACCATGTTCCCCTCCCTATTTACAAAGCTTTGTTTCCATTTTATTCTTTTTTAAAATCATTTTTTTGCAGATAAATTCACCTTCCTTTAGGAACTCAGGTAGGATTTTACACCAGTGACTTCCTACTCTAAGAAGTTTCGACCATCTCATTAAGGACATAGAAATTTAGTATCTTTTAGGTGTTTTTGTACACTGGAGGCAACATATTCCTAATTTACAAATTTTACTTAATCTCATTGATGCTGCTAGGTAAGAATCAACCCACCTTAATCTCCTTTAGCTAAAGGCTCTACAATATACATTAGCATTATGAGCACATACATCAATTTTTAATACAAATAGGATAATACATAAAAGGTAAAGTATTCTGATGATGGATAATTATTTTGGTTGCTCTAAAGTAATTGAAGTAACCAATAAAAAATTTCACTGTAAAAATCACTAGTAAAAAAAAGTCATTTACTTTTCATTTAAAATTAACATAATGGTAGCAACTGAACCATCACCTTGAATTATTAACTTAAAAGAAAGTTTTATTGAGGTTAGTGAAGGACTGTGAACTATTTAAAATGCATTAATCCTTTGCTGATGATTAAAAAATTGCATTTAGAAGACCGTGAAATATTTTTTAAAAATAATTGCTGCCATTAAATCAGAAGGAAATAGAAGATGAATAGAATATATATACGAAAAAGAGAAAGCTTCCTTAAGTTAGAAAAGGGAGCCATTTAGGTTAAACCGAATGAGTACAGTGCATCAATAGAAAAGCAAAGTGATGAAGCAGTGAAATATTGGCTTTAACAAATGAGACAAGGCTAGATCAGTGCTCTTTAACGAGAGCCAGTTTGGCTCCCCAAGGTCAATTTAGCAATGTCTAGAGAGGTTTGTGGTATCATAATCAGAGACAACTACCGAATCCAGTGGTTTAAGGTTAGGATCTTGATAATTCTTGTATAGTACACAGAGAAGCCTCCCACAATAAATTATCAATCCAAAATTATACCTATGTCAAAGTTGAGAAACACTTACTAAATACGTCAGAGAAGTTTATTTTTAGTTGCAGAATAAAGTAAAATACCACCAGAGATGTTTGAATAGAGTGTGATACAATAAAATCAGGATAAAGATGACTGATTTACAAATTTACAAATTTGACTTAATCTCATTGATGCTGATTTCTAAAAAGGTAGAAAATTGTAGCCATGGGAAGAACTAGAAGCAGGTTCTAGGGAATACAGGTATAAGTAAATGCAGAAGTTGCAAATGGTGCTTTAGAAAAAAAAGAGACAGATCTGACAAGAGTCATATTTTGAAGAAAGAGAAAAGTGACAAACTAACAAGGTTTGAAACGAGCTGGCTTTATTCTAAAAGTAAAAAGACAATGCATCTTAGTCAAATGTTCAAGAATGTTTCTGAAACTGGAGTCATTGAAATGGTTGATGGCTTCCAATATTAAAGATACCAACTTTTCCAAATAAATATTTTTAATCTTGTTCTTTTATATAGCATCTGAAAAACTTGGATAAAAATATTTCAAATTATTTTCATTTCTTTTTTCCTTTGAATTGTACAATGCTTTTATATGGTTATTAAAACAAAAACTGATCAGATTAATCCAATTTCCTTTCCTGTACTTATGTCTTTGAAGTTTCCTATCTACCTTTATAATAATTTTTATTTCTTAATGCAACTTAGAAACATTTGTATTTTATGTAATTATAAATATAATGAATGTTAAAAACATTTATAAAAATGAGCATATTTCAGCTGTCCGAGTAAAGGAAACAAAACTGTAAAGAATGAGATTGTATATACAATATTTGACTTGTGTTTATATGTGAAAAGAAATAGATACAATGAAGAAAATGCTGTTGAGTTTGCACATTGAAATTGGAGATTTTTTTTGATAAGGACCTGGCTTAAGATGTCAGAAGGAGATGTGACAAAGTGAGCATTGTAAATGAATTAATATCTGAGTTAGAATTAAGCTGATAATCCTCAGAGAGCTCTGACCAAAGACATACTGCATACTAGGGTGCAAGGTTATATCAAAACTGAATTTCTAGGGACAGAAAAATAAATACATAAAATGTACACTGGAGAGAATATTTTGCCAAACAAGAGGTTTGGGAGTTTGGGAAGAAAGAAAAACTTTGGAATTTCAGCATTTGCATGATTTTTCTACATAAATAGAATAATCATATGCACAGCCATCCCATTCTCAAAATGCTGAAGTTTATCTAAGGTGACCAACCTTTGTTATTGTTTGGCTTTATTTCTGGTAACTATAAACTCTTTACAGTACTTGCAAGTTTTATTGATCACAATTTTAAAATGCAAAACAATATGTAAATTAACATGACATAAAGGCCTTTCCCTTAAACTGAACACGTTTATCTCCACCCAAATGTTGTTAGTCATCCCTTTCGGTCTGAGGGAATAGATACAGTCATATGTATATGTAAAATGACATGGTATTTACATATGAGCTATAGGCATCTTCCTGTATATATTGAATCATCTATAAATTATTTATAATACGTAATACAATGTAAATGTTATATAAACAGTTGTCTCTATTTTTAGATACTGGTTTGACAATAAGTGGAAGAAAAAATGCTCACTGTGACAGAATTTTCAAATATTTTAAATCTGTGGCTTATTGAAGCTATGAATGCAAAACCCACAGATATGAAAAGCTGATGGGATATATTGTCTTATGTTCTCAATCTATTGCATTCTTGTGGAAATTTCATGGTGGAGCAACGTTTGGTGATCCATGACACAGAATGCTATCCTTGAGGACAGTGATAACTAATGCCTAATAAGACCCTGTGAATAAAGCAGACATACAGGTAACACATTATTTTTAGCATGTCTTATCCTAGTTACAATGAAATGTGCAAAGCAATTTTTGTATAACTTGTACTTCCTAGAAGTTTCAAATTTCTGTAAATGACATTCAGTGTTTCGTTACTGTGAAGTGTCAGAAAAAAAATCAATAGAAAAAGATGCAGGTAGTGTTCAATTTAAAGGACCTTGAGTACCAAGGTAGGAAGAAGAAAAATAAAACTAAAGGTTTAACGATAAAATTCCAAGTATCTGTGTTTAAATTGCCTTAATGTTTATTGTTATATTTTAATAAAATGCAATTTAATAGATCAATAGACTAAAATAAAACAGAACATAGATCTCAACTAGGGATCTGTAATCTTCATGAAAATGAATATAAATGTATAAATGTTAAGTTATAATATAAATTATGTTTACCTGAGATTAGGAACAAAAATTTTGCACACAACAAAAAGATACTGAAAACCTGAACGCTATGATCTGTACAATGGTGTTTATGTATATTACATATGTTATACATGTTTTATATCTTTATGGAAATGTTATTTAAATCAAACTGATGACAAACTATTGAATGTTCAACACCTTAGAAAGTGTTATGATTTCATTTTTAGGGTCATGCATGCATGTTTGTTAAGATCAAATTATCCTAAAATAGAAAGTGATCATATAAAGGTTATGATGTAGAACTATTAGAAATAGTACCTCAAGGATCCAAGATTTCTTGTCAATAAATATTAAAGGGAAATTTATTGTTCAGTGTCTTGGATACACAATGGTAATTCAGTTCACAATCTTGATTGTTTCCGCAATTCTGGTCAAAAACCAACTTGGATAAGAACAGAATCAAATTCCTGCTTAGGCAGACACAGGGGCTGGGGTTCAATTCCCTGTGTGCCATGCTAGCCCTGACCCTGGGGCATGATGAGCCGGCCATTGAGACTGGGTGTGGTGGCATGGGCCTGTAATCCCAGTGCCTGGGAGGCTGAAAACAGGAGGGTCAGTGTGACTCTGATCTTTGCAGTGAGACCCTATAGACCCTGCACTAAATACACCTAAAAAAAAAATAAAAAAAGAACAGACTCAATATCATTGGGAAATTTGATTTGGTTCTCTTCCAGTATGGAAGACTTTCAATCAGACTGATGGCAAGAATTTAGTTGATTAAAAAACTTAGTTTATTAACAAATTAATTAATCTTAGTAAAGTCTACCCTAAGAAGTTTATTTCTTCTACAAATGTTTTAATTCCGAGTGGTTAGAATACTGTATAGCAAGGGATGGAAGACATTTCCTGACCTCCTAACACTGAACTTGGCTGTGGAGGAAAGAACAAAGGTGGTGAGCAGTATGCATTATAAACAAATACATGCCCAAGAAAGTTTCCTAAATTGGAACTTGGAAAGCAGAATACTTCTTTCTATAAGGAAAATCATTTAAAATGCAAAAGCTAGAGGACACATTATAAAAGATAAATTATGGCTTAGATTTAAAAGAGTGAGTTACAGATTAGAAATGAACTTCTAAAGTTATATTTCATAGTAATGGAAAAATTTACAGATATAATAAAAAAATTTAGCTACACTCAAAATTTTTACAAATAGAAAAGAAGTTGCAGAAAATTAGTCAAAAATTTCTAAATTATGATGGAAAAGTGAGTTCATTGCACTTTAGGCCTATATGATAATCGTGGATCCCTGCTAAATCTCTAGAGCTGAAAGTTAGATTATTTACATCATTTTAAATCTATTTATTTATTGAAATTTTTGCTTTTCTGTTGTTTATGTTTCTTCTTATTTTTTTCTTTGTGTTTTAGGGAAGAGGTTACAGGGTGTTCAGGGTCTCACTACTAGATTGGGCGCGTAGTGTAGTGATCCGCCTGTTTACAGCCTCCCAAGAGCTATATGTTTCTTAAACATTCTTAATATTAAACCATTGTTTGACAGGTACTTTAGAAACATTTTCTCTGACTATGCAATGTATCTCTTTTTCAATAGTTTCCTTTGCTTTTCATAAAAAATAAATCTTATTTAGTCTTAGTTGCCCATTTTTGTTTCTATCGACTGCTTCTGGATCATTATCCAAAAAAAACAAAAAAAAAAAAAACAAAAAACAAAAAACCCACTTATGTCAACTTATTGAACTGTTTCATCCATATCTTCCTGTGGTAGTTTCATAATTTTAGCTCTCGCATTTAAGTCTTTGATTCATTTAGAGTTTATTTTTGTATTCAGTGAGAGTTCTGTGTCTAATATTTTCCATCATGTAGATATCTGATTTACCTAACATCAGTAATTGAAGACTATCCTTTCTCTAATGTGTGTTCTTGGCTCCTTAGCCACAAAACAGTTGGTTTGTGGTCAAATTCATGAAAAATATGGTCAGCATCACTAACAGGAGAAGTACAAATCTAACCACCATGAGTCCTCCTCTCACTCTAATAAGAATGGCTATTATCACATGGATGAAAGAAAACTAGTACTGGCAAGGATATGCAGGAAAAGTGAAGACTGACAGTACACATTGGGTTGGAATTTAATATAGATATTTTGGAAAACAAAATCATTTAAACTAGAAGTGACATATTATCTTTTAATCCCACTAGTTAATATGTATCCAAGGAAACAGAAATCAGTATGCTAAAAAGAGAGATAACTGCTCTTCCATGTTTATTACAATATTGTTCATAACAGTCAAAATATGCAGGCATTGTAGGTGTCCTAAAGCAGGAGAACGAATAATGGCGGTGTTATGTATATACAATTGCAATATTATTCATCCATGAGAAAGAATGAAATCTTACTACATTCACCAATGTTGATTAATATACAAGATATTTTAAGTGACATAAATCAGGACCAGTAAAACAAATAGCATATGTTTTCACTTGTATGTGTAGGCTAAAACAGTGGATGCCATTAGGAGTAGCACTGTGGTTGACAGGGACTGAGAAGGTATAGTTCTAGTGTTCTGCAGCACAGTCTGGTGACTGAGCATGACAATTATTTGTGGATATCACAAAATAGCTGGAAGAGAAGATGTAGCATACTTCTAGCACAGAAAAATAATCCACACTGAGGTGACAGATGTAGTAACTAACCTGAATTGGCCCTCATACATTGTACACATGGGCTGAAATATTATACTACATTGCATGAATAGATTGGCTCTAAAACTTTTTGTTAAAAGGAATGCACTGTCACTGAGTAACCCTATGGATTTACTATTCCTAGGATACTTAAATCAATAAAATCTTTTGTGAAACGATTATCTTTATTTATCAAAGGATTTATAAATTTTTCTCCTGAGAATTGAGTTAAACATAGAAGAATGTGACTATTAATGAATCAAAGCCTCAACTCATTGGTGCAACAAATAAAAGGAAAAAAAATTGAAATACACGTAAAATTTGACATAGAGTAAAAACAGTTAGACACAAAACTCTTGATAGAAACTCAAATCCAGAGTTTTCTTGTATCTTTCATGAAGAATTAAGTGACCATATGTCTTCTTAGGATGTACTTTCTGAGGAAAATACACAGCAATATCTATCATGTCCTCTTAGGAAGAAATATTGAACCTAGTCTGGTTTTCTAGTTTTCACTAAAATGTAGTTAAAAATTTCAAACAAATATTGCATTTCAGGCAGTTTTATGAAAAATAATATTTATAACTAGTCAGCAGAGAACAGATAAGGAGGCTGAGTAGACATCCATTTAGGAAATTGCTCTTGGGAACATGCCCACTAGCCATCTGGAAGGCCTCAGAAACAGCTGCTGAGACTATTTGAAAGGAGTTGACTTCTGGAAAAGAAATGAGTGGATATGAGTTTCAATAATATTTGGCTTTTAATAGTAGTCATGATAGGACTGATCTTCATTCATAATTTTATCTCAGCTCACTATTGCTCTTGAAATTCCACTTCTCAAAGCCATCTTGTCAATGACCTCTAATGTACCTCATCTCCCTGACCTACCTACAGGATTTGTCCTTTTTATTCTAGATATTTATGAGGTGCTGTCACTGTATATCTGTCTCTCTCTATGTGTCTCTCTACCTGTCTATTTCCCTCTGTCTCTGTCCCCCTCTCTCTTTCTCATCTCATAGATACCTCTTCCTCATAGTTTTTATGGACTACTGCTTTTCTTCTAAATCTATTAAGTATTATAGCACATTACAGCATCTTTCATTTTCCTCATTCTTCCACTGAAGCTAAACTTGAAGATTTCTTCTTAAACCTGGATCTCAGTGCTGATCACTTACCCAAGGAGGCTGTCCCATTAGGCTGTATCCTGTCATTCTGAGCACTGCAAATGGCTCAGAGTAATGGTCTCAGCTTTACTTATTGTTCAACCAGTGCATGTTTTCAATACATCAGGCCAAACATGTTGTATCACATGATTCTGATAGTCTAAACCTTCAACTCAGTTGACAAACAGGACACAATTCACAGCTCAGCTTTCTGGGTGGGGAGTATATCTCTACCTGATTTCTACATCTCTAGTCTGTCATGTTCTCCAGCACTCTGGCTTCCCTGGTGTTCCTCAGACGCACCACCAACATTCTCACCTTAGAGCTTTGGACTTGCTCTTGTCAAGAATATACTTCTCAAATACCTACCACATCCCTTAACACTTTTTCTTTGTAAAATTAAAGCATAATTTAAATTCTAGAAAAGGTTCTATGTGTTTTTTTAATAATTAACATTTCCTAATACAAAGGTCAATTCTATAAAATAATAGTATTCTCTTCTTGCTATTTTTGTGTATCCCTAGAATATGTAGAATGTCACATACAGAGAAGCTAAATAAATATTAGAAACATGAAAGAAATTAATTACAAAAGAAGGTAATCTCACCACTTCATCTATTCTGACTCAATGCTATTCAGTGTATTTTTCTTAATATTTAGCTTCACATTTTAAAAACATTGACAACATAGAACCAGAGAGGCTGATAATGGTGGTTACAGGATGAATTTTGTCTTCCCCCCAAAAGTTTATTTTTTAATTTTTTTAAATTTTAATAGGACATTTTTTTCATCTTTCATGCAATATTTTTTATTTAAATCTTTACCATAGTGTTTGATCATCCTCAAATTATTTGGTATTCTTTTATATGGAAGCTGTATAGCTTTTATAACATTCATTTATACAAGTATTTATTTAATCATTTTTTCATTTTTAAATTTTTAAATTCATTTTAATGAGCAAAAAAGATAAAATAATGAAACAGTTTCAAAACAGGTTATTAGGATAGTTACAATAATTAATATATTGCATATTGTTGTCTTCATAATAGTTATTCAGAGGACAAGATATAGACATGTTATCTTGTCTAAACAATGTTAGTACAAACATTTCTTCTCAATACAGTGCATAATGATTATGCTCCTCATGAAAAGTTGATACCTGTATATAACATATCTTAATTATTTTTACTCTACCTTCTCCTGCCCTCCTTCCAGGTTTGACCTCTAGTACCTCAGAGAGTATGCTGATTTGTAAGTAAGGTTGAGGCACTCGTCATTAACAAAGGGTCACTTTAGAGTATACAAACCTCTAATCTGATGTGACTGATATACACATAAGATGATCACACGAATACACACACAAACATGCACACACACACTCTTCGTGTACTGATAAAAGCAGTGATTGCAAGTATGTATCTGTAAGCCAAGGGATGCCAAAATGTGCTAGCAAACAAATGGAAGATAAAAGAGACAGAACAGGAATCCCTGCCAGAATACAGAAGAAGCATAATTCTGCCAGCGCCTGGAGTTTGGATTTCTCGCCTCTAAAACTGTGAAACCGTAAATTCTTGTTATTTTAAGTCAACCAGTTTGCAGCACTTTATTATGGCAGCTCTGGGAAAGTTATACAGATGGCAAATGTATAAAATCATATACTTATAAGGATGAAATATTGTTATCTAGAAAAGAGATACCTGAATTATAAGTATGGCTGTAATTTAACACTAAATAAATAATTTTCACCTTCTCAGTGAAGCAATAGAAAGAAGAGGATGTCTATATGATTAATTTT
>NW_004524616.1:7304822-7306043 GCF_000260255.1 Octodon degus
AAAAGGAAGAGCAAACCAAACCCAGAGCCCAAAGACGGGAGGAAATCATTAAGATTAGAGCAGAAATTAATTCAATTGAGACAAAGAAAAAAATTCAAAGAATTAAAAAAGCAAAAAGCTGGTTCGTTGAAAGATTAAATAAAATTGATAAGCCCCTAGCTAACCTCATGAAATAGAGGAAAGAAAAAATTCAAATACAAGCAATAAGGAATGAAAAGGGTGTAATTACCACAGCCTCAGTGGAAATACAGAAGTTTATCTATAGCTAGTTTGAGAATCTTTATTCTCACAGAATAGAAGACACAGAAGAAATGGACAGATTCCTAGAAAGGTACAAATTACCACAACTGAATCAACAAGAAATAAACACTCCCAATAGCCCAATAACAGCCAGTGAAATACGAGATGTAATTAAAAAACTACTGGCAAAGAAAAGTCCAGTTCCGGATGGATTCACAGCTGAATTCTACAAGACATTTACAGAAGATGTAGTCCCTATACTCCTCAAATTCTTCCATGAAATTGAAAAAGAAGCAATCCTACCAAAATCATTCCTTGAGTCAAGTATTATACTGATACCAAAACCAGGGAAAGACACAACTAAGAAAGAGAACTACAAGCCAACCTCCCTCATGAACATAGATGCCAAAATCCTCAATAAAATACTAGCAAATAGAATACAGCAACTCCGCAAGAATATCATATAGCATGACCAGGTAGGATTCATCCCAGGGATGCAAGAATAGTTCAATATTCAAAAATCTATAAATGTAATACAATATGTCAAAAGAGTGAAAACTAAAAACCACATGATCATCTCCATTGATGCAGAAAAGGCTTTTGACAAAGTCCAAAACTCATTCATGTTCAAAGTCCTTCAGAAATTTGGAATAGATGGCCTCTACTTCAATCTGGTAAAAGCCATTTATGAAAACTCAACAGCTACCATAATCCTAAATGGGAAAAACTGAATCTTTTTGTCTTAGAACTGGTACAAGACAAGGATGTCTTCTATCACCACTCCTACTCAATATAGCTCTGGAATCATTAGGTACAACCATTAGACAAGAGAAAGAAATAAAGGAATAAGAATAGGCAAAGAAGAAGTTAAATTACCTTTATTTGCAGATGACATGATACTTTCCTTGGAAGACCCAAAAAATTCTACCAAGAAGTTACTAGATATTAATATACAAATTCAGTAGCACGGCAGGTTATAAA
>NW_004524616.1:7306143-7309183 GCF_000260255.1 Octodon degus
CTCGTCATTAACAAAGGGTCACTTTAGAGTATACAAACCTCTAATCTGATGTGACTGATATACACATAAAATGATCACACGAATACACACACAAACATGCACACACACACTCTTCGTGTACTGATAAAAGCAGTGATTGCAAGTATGTATCTGTAAGCCAAGGGATGCCAAAATGTGCTAGCAAACAAATGGAAGATAAAAGAGACAGAACAGGAATCCCTGCCAGAATACAGAAGAAGCATAATTCTGCCAGCGCCTGGAGTTTGGATTTCTCGCCTCTAAAACTGTGAAACCGTAAATTCTTGTTATTTTAAGTCAACCAGTTTGCAGCACTTTATTATGGCAGCTCTGGGAAAGTTATACAGATGGCAAATGTATAAAATCATATACTTATAAGGATGAAATATTGTTATCTAGAAAAGAGATACCTGAATTATAAGTATGGCTGTAATTTAACACTAAATAAATAATTTTCACCTTCTCAGTGAAGCAATAGAAAGAAGAGGATGTCTATATGATTAATTTTCGTGACTATATCCTAAATTATACATTAATGGGATTATATTTAAAAGGACCATAAAACAGTCACCCTGGGGTTACATTTAATGGAAGAGAAATCCAGGCGTATCTGGGAACAGGCTGAGTTCTCACTGACGGTTATGTAAATAGGAGCCAAGATTTCTGCTAGCAAAGATGATCAGCTGCTGAAGTTCAAATGCTTCTGTATGTTTCTGGCAAGCCGAAAGAGTGGAACAAAAAAAATTCTGTGTTCAGAGAGTATTGAGCAATCTCCAATGCCCCCTCTCCAAAAAAAAGGAAAGGAGAAAATGCAAACCAACCACCATTCAGCATGTATATTAGATAGTGTTCAAGCAGGGAAATTGAACTATTAAGAGGAAAATAGAATTTACTGCAGGGGTTTGACATTGTATACCTGTGGGGTTTAGTGAAGACCTGTATCGAAAGCTGTTTTGGTGGGCTTTATTTGTACCTAAAGTTACTGTAGGTCAGAAGAGCCACAAGTAGTGATGAAAAGTGCAATTTGGGGCAGGGCAGGAGGATGGCAAATGAAGATCTGAAAGCCAGAGGAATTGCAATTACAAGGTCAGAATTTATTCGTGTCTGATTGCCACTGTCTCCAAACTCAACAGTGGGGGAGACTGTCAGAAGAAAATTGGCTTTCACAGAGCTGCATGCATCTGTCCCAGAGCTCAAAGCAGTAACCATTCTTGAAGTTGCATAGGGTGGAAATTGTGTAGTTATTTTATGCTAAAAATATACTTATCAAGATAAGTTATAATTTAATGCAATACATAAAAGCCACAATTAATTAAAAATGCAGGGTGAACAAAACATAAAAATTTTAAATAAGGGCAATTATTTATTTTAAATAAATCCAATATGGATTTCAGTAAGGAGAGAGACTGAGTTTTGCAAGAGTGGTTAGACTTTGTCTTTTTTAAGACTATAAATGTTAACAGTATATATTTTTTTTCTGCTAGATAGCAGGACCCTTCTTTAAGGAAACCTATCCTCCTTTTCATTCATTCTGTATAAGTAAATTGGCATAAATGGGGGATTTGTTGAAAGCATTCAATGCATATTTCTGTTCATCAAACTAGAAATTCTCTATTATTCAAGTCAAGCAGCACTTAATGGGTTGCCCATATATTTCATGTCTAACAATAGATGAACCAATTAGTTAATGTGAACAGCCCCTGTGGTTGAACCATTCTACTCACTCTCCTTCCTATAGGCTTGCTAGAATAACCATGCTTACCTTGTCTCTGTCAGTTTTATGCACCATTCGAATTCTTGAACACTGGAACACTATCATCTTCCCTGAAATCAGGAATCAAGTTTGATATCAGAAGTTCCACTGTCATTTTTCACCTGCCCACAGTAGCTGTGACAATACAGCTGATGGAAACTAATGCAACCTCAGTGAAATCTCGGTGAAAGAATTGTTCTCTACACATTTCTGGAGCATAGAGTTAGAAGGTGGGAGCATGATTTATATGATAAATCCATTTTAGAATTCTAATTTCTTTAAATTTTTACATGGTTTCTTGTAAAGAACTTTGTTAATTCAACTTATTTTTCAATCAGGGTCAACTTTGAGTCCAACTTAGAAAATTTCAGGAGCCATCCTGAGATACCAAGATTATCATACATTAACAGAATTCAGCTTATTGCATTCAAATTAGTAGTTGAAGTTCATATTCATTCTATCCTTATTCAGCATTCCATGGGATCTAATCCCATATGTGTCCCTTAGGTTCTGTCACTATGAATTGATGGTCACAACATTTTTAATGTGAGTTGTGACTTCTCAAATGTTATATTTTAAATTTTATTTCTAGTACACTTAGAAAATATGAGACAGGTTATGAGTCTAGAAGGGATGCGAAGTGTTGGAATTAAGTCTTTAATAGGATCAGCATTTGTTTGGAAGGAAACAATGACCAGGGAAGCTGGTACAGACAGCCTCAGATAGAGTAGGGAACCACATTTACTGGCATTATAAATTTGGCAAAATGTAATGCTACGTGACTCTCACTGGAAATTTATTGCTCCAGTGAACAATTCAACAAGATCAGCCAATTAATAGTAAGTATGGTGACAATTGCTATATTGTTCCAAATTTAGGAATTAATGGCTACTGATCCATTTTCCCCCTCTAATCTAACAGTGTCCATAATGGTTGATTTTTAAAACCAGAAATGGAATAGAATGCTAGGAAAGTACTTTTAATTTAGCTAATTTGCCACAATAACAATAAAACCACTAAATAACTGACTCTGGAAAAAGGAGTCCAGATACAACATGACACTTGTTTTTAATTAAATGAATCCACCAATCTTATACTTGGGCACTTATTAATAGCTAGAGGATATAAATAGAGCAAAACCAAAAGTGATTTGTATACATCGACTTGGAAGCAAGAGACACTGATTTAAGATCTCTTTAATAGAGTAAGACTCAGCGAGTTGGTGAGAGTGACGGGAAGTTCATACTGGGCAGAAGGTGACGGGTCTGC
>NW_004524616.1:7309283-7310038 GCF_000260255.1 Octodon degus
TTTACACAATGGAGTATTATTCAGCTATTAAGAATGATAAACTCGAAGCCTTTATATTGAAGTGGATGCCACTTGAACATATACTCATAAGTGAATTAAACCAGACACAAATGTGTAAATATCATATAATCACCCTAGTATAGGAACTCAGAAGAAGAAATACAAATAAAAAGATATAATACAATTAAAAAGAAAGTAGGATCTCAAGGACTTACCTAATCAAGAGAGGGAAAGGAGAAGAGCTAGGAAACATGACAATGTCAAGCCATACAATTATATGTAGAAGTTGAGCAAGGCAATGATCCTGAGAATCTTAGAAGATTTTTTAATCTAGCAGTTATTTGGAAAGATTCTCACCTTGACTAACTATATAAACTGATACCTGTGAACTAAGCTACTGCACTGCAGATGGTAATTTGTAATAGTAGTTTCATGCTTGGAGTGCCTGTCATTCTGGTCTACTGAATATGAGCTGCTTGTCATGACATACCAAATGTTGCTATGATGTCTCTGAGGTAGAAGGTTGTTCAAGAAGAAGGGAGTGATGGAAGGAAAGCAAGAAACAGGTGAAGGAATATTGTGGGACTGTCCTGCTTCAAGGTTGTATATGGTGAGATTTTTGGACTTATGTGCAATCATGAGAAGTACATAATTCTTTATGCCTATTTTAAAATATATTCATATTTTTAAATGCTTTTATCATATTCAGTAGGGACTTAAATTTCAAATATCAATACTTGATGTTTCATATTATG
>NW_004524616.1:7310138-7311715 GCF_000260255.1 Octodon degus
GTCAAAAAAGGAATGAAAGCTAGGACCACCCACTGGCCAGGGTGGATTTGGCTGTGTATATCTTGCTGATACAAATTCTTCAAAATAGGTTGGCAGTGATGCACCCTGTGTCACAAAAGTGGAACCCAGTCACAATGGCCCTCTTTTGCTGAATTAAAGTTCTACCAGTGAACTGCTAAACCAGAGAAAATTCAAAAATGGATTTGTACCCTTAAACTGAAGTATCTTGGTATTCCTAAACATTGAGGATTTGGACTGCATGACAAGAATGGGAAAAGTTGCATATTTACGATAATAGATCATGTTGGGAGTGACGTTCAGAAAATATATGAAGCAAATGCCAAAAGGTTTTTCTTGGAAAGCTGTCTCATAGCTAAGCTTAAGAATTCTGAACATCCTGGAGTACATGCACGAGCATGAATACATGCAAGGAGACATCGAGGCTTTGAATCTTCTTTTGAACTACAAGAATCCTGATCAGGTGTATTTGGTAGATTGTGGCCTTGTCTATACTGCCTAAAAAAGTTCGTATAGAATATAAAGAAGATCTCAAGAGATGTCAGGAGAGCACTATTATATTCGCCAGCATCGATGTACACCATGGCATGGCCCCACCAAGATGTGGTGATTTGGAATTCCTTTTTTATTGTATGATCCCGTGGTTTAGTGGTTATCTTCCTTGGGAGGACAATTTGAAGAATCAAAACTATTTCAGAGACTGCAAAATTAGATACAGATATGATATCACAAATTTGATGGAAGAATGTTTTCCTGAGAAAAGCAAGCCAGGTGCAATTGCTAAATACATGAAAGCTGTAAAATTACTGGACTATACTGAAAAACCTCTTTATCAGAAGTTCCATGACATTCATTTGCAAGGACTGAAAGCTATAGGAAATAAGGATGACAGCAAGCAGGACCTCAGTGTTATTGAAACAGAAGTTTGAAAGCAAAAGCAACAACAAAGAGAAAGAAAGACATGGGGGAAAGCACAGAATCTAGTGTGGAGGAGACAGAGTGCTCTGATTCCCAGTTAAAGGAGGTCTCACCAACACATTCAAGAACCTGAAAGAGAATCCAAAAGTAAATCATATGGCTCAGAACAACTTTTCTCCATTTTCATTTGACTTTTTCTCCATTTGTGTTTTGGTTTGTTTTTGTGTGAGTGTTGTGGGGTGGGTGTAATAATTAAAACCCCTGTCTTTGAAAAAAATATAGAGTGGGACTCTATTTTCATGTTCGGTAACATCTACCCCTTTGTTTTTGGAGGTCACCAGGGAAACATAGTAGGTTCACAGAGTTGCAGTGCAGCAATCAGTTGCACAAAGCATCAGCAAGACAAAGGCTTCCTGTGAAGGGTGGCTGGGCCTCAGCTGCTCACTGCCATCCTCATCTGCCCTGAGAAGGAAGCAGATCTCAGCAGATTGTGTCATGGGCAACTGGATGTGAAGCAAAACTGAGCCACTGATTTGACGTCTCTGTAAAATACTCAGAGTTCATGAGTTCTTATGGGGCATCTTTGCATAAATATTGGGAGAGTACAGTGAGGGAGCCCATGCACATAAATCCTCATTCAA
>NW_004524616.1:7311987-7314424 GCF_000260255.1 Octodon degus
CTATCTATCTATCTATCTATCTATCTATCAATCATAGCTATCTAGCTATGTATCTATCATCTCTGTATCATCCATCTACCTATAGTTTGATATTAGTATGCTCCTTGATTTTATTTAAATATGTGTATTCTCCTTAAGGGCTTTCTTTAATTTTGTATGTATTTTCTTGTAGATCCTTGTATAGTAATCCATTGTGTATCTGTATCAGAATTTAGATATTTATCTGCCTATTGTAAATAGTGTTAGTGTGAAAGTGCATGTATAGATTTAGTGGTATATGTTTCTTATAACTAGAATCCTTCTTGGACCTAGAATTTCTGGATCTTAAGATATGTCTTAAGATATGTAAACATTCAAACTTAGATAACAATGCTAACTTTTTCCCAAAGTGATTGCCTTAGTGAATTTTCTCCCTTGCAGAGCACATAAATTTTCATTTATCTATATAATTTCCATCTCTTATTCTTAATTTAGTAGCTATTAATTTGCATTTCCCAAATTTTTAATTAGGTTGGACACATATTTAGATTTTAGTTTATAGTACACTCTCTATATTTTGCCCAGTTTCTTATACAATTGTATATGTTTTGTATATTGATGTGTAATTAATGCACAGTATAATTAAAAACATTATTATTATTTAAACATTTTGAATTGATTCAGGACACTGAAGCCATAAAAATACATTCAGGAAAGAGTAACTTCAGAACTTCAGAAAATTTAAAGAAAGATGAAATAATTATGTTAGAATTAAGAAGGATTGATAGCACAGTGTGTCTATTACTATTATAATTTTTATTTAAAGATTCTCTATACTTTTATATTTTAAATAGAATTATTTGTTAGCAGTATGTTTTGAGAATAAATTTCCAAAATGTTTCACTTACACTTTTAATTTTTTATATTATATTTTGATGAAAATAAATTGTTTTATTTATTATTTACATATTTATTTGGTGCAAAGTCTCATTTCACAGATCAGATTTGTAGTGATCCTCCTATCTCACACTCCCCAGCACTGTTATTACATCCGTGCACCACCACATCTAGTATCGGTGGCCAGCATGGCCCAGGCCAGGATGGCTCAGTCTGGCACAGAATGTAGTACCAGTGATCAAACCCACATCCTTGCCATTTCCAGGAAGGTGCTTAGACCGCTGAGCTATCTCCCCAGTCCAGTTGTTCTATTTAACATAATCAACTACATTGATCTTTTTTGGGAGGAATTCTAGGACCCAAACTCAGGACCTTTTGCTTACCAGGCAGGAACTTACATTGTTTAGCTATATCTCTGGCCCCTATTAATCTTTTGATGGTCTTCTTTATCATATGATGAAAAGATATTATGAAATATTTTCTTGTAAAAATATTTAAGATATTATGTGGGGATTGAATTGATGTCTTTATTTCAGTATTTTTTAAAATAATAACTCATTTTAGCCTCATTTATTAAACAGCTGTCTGTTCTACCAATCAAGACAGCAGTTTTACCATACATATTTTCCACAGTAAGCTGAGTATTTTCAATGGATTCTCCAGTCTATTATTCTATCATTTTTTCAATTTATCATTTTGCGTAGAGCTAGTAATTAATGCACAAGTGCATTATGAGTTGTCAGGCATTCCTGATGGGCCAGAAATCAATTCTGATTGGGTGGCCAAGCCTGGACCAATTTACACCATCTTAATTAGCTTCATTTTATTTATTTAATTTTTTAAACTTTTTGTGGTACTGGAGATCAAAATCAGGACCTTGCTCTTGCCAGGCAGGCACTTAAGCTGCTCAGCCATCTCCCCAGCACTTAATTAGCTTCTGAGCTAATTTCTTCTTTTAGGGAGCCATGGTTCATTGGGATTTATGCTCATATATAAATTTTAGTGGAGATTTTCAAGTTTCATGTAAAACATGCCAGAATTCTGGGAAATTAACTGGAATTTAGAATACTTGGAGAAGAATTTAACTACTTCTGTAAATATGAAATACTTATCTTACTTCTTTTAATAGCTTTTAAAATTTTTATCTATGTTTTTTGACAAGTCTTACTAACTTGGGTACTAAATTTTTCTATTTTATTATTATTGCTGCCTACAGTAAGTGCTGTTTTTCTTATACTTTGACATCTAACTCATATCTTTTTTCTAATTTAATTATAATTCATTCTTACTGAGGTTAAAACATTAACTTTTATTTCTAGTACCATTTTCTACTTCTTCTGTTGCTGATTTTTATGTTTATATTTATTAGATTTTTCTATATTATTTTTGCTTTCTTTTCAGGTTTTATAAATGAATATCCTGTTATTTTGTCTTTCATATTTGAATTTTAGAAAACAATAGACAATTTACTAATCCTTCAGAATAATACATGTCAGAAATGGGTGTACCTGGAAAATATAAAATTTAATGAGGGGCCAGGGAGATGGCTCAGTGGAATAAG
>NW_004524616.1:7314524-7316955 GCF_000260255.1 Octodon degus
TTATGAAAGATATATATAAAGCAAGAAGGCTACAGGAAGACAGAGGTAGGAACTGGAGTGGTGAAGCTACGAGCAAAGCTATACTAAGTGTTGTTGGCAACCATAGAAGTGAAAGGAAGGAAGAATTAGCCTCTAGCTTTCTGATAGAGTGTGGCTATGGTGACACCTTGCTTTTGACTTCTAGCTTACAGATCTGTGAAGGAGTATTTTTCTATCGGGTTAAGGCACCCAGCTGAGGTTAATTTGTTATTGCAATCCTGGGACATTAATACAGCTGGCTCCCCCAGCGAAAATGCTCTGATGATTTCAGATATTCCTTCCCAGTTCTCATATTTCATTTATGTTGTTTTATATATGTTTCATGAGGAAAATGAATTATTAGCATGGAAGAGAGATAGTTTGGCAGTCTAAGTGCCTTCCTGGCAAGCGCAGAGACTCAGGTTTGATCCCCAGTACCACATGCAGTGTGGGCCCGGGAGCCATGTTGGCTATCAAAACTGGGCAGGGTGATGCATGCCTGTAATCTCTGAGCTGGGGAGGCTGACATAGGAGGATCACTATGAGTCTGAGCTGCATATCAGAGCCCTGTGCCAAATAAATAAATAAATCATGTTAAAATGAATTATTAGCTAAAAAATAAATGTTTACTATTCTGTAATTTCAAGAAAAATGAGAAAGTAGTTCCTAAAACTCATAAGATGAAAATATTTCCTACCAGACTTTTTGTGGTTTTCTGCTTACGATTTTGTACATAAAGTTGGAGTGTGCTAGATTGAATAAAGGTCTGTGGTTCACTTGTAAAATAGAAACACGTTTGCTTATATGTTTCTGTTTGGGATACACATTGCTATAGTGAAGCAAAGTATTTATAGAAATTATTTTATTTTTATATTGAAGTTTAAATCTTTAGGCAGTTTTCACAAAATGTTAATTCCTGGGATACTTTAATTCTGTTGCCAAAAACAGGCTTAGTTTAATTTTTATTAATCATTGAACAGTAAAAATTAGCAATGTCTCTACCTTCCCATCTCCTGGAAACCACATAAGAAAAGTGTAAGAAAAGAGAATTACAGGCTGGCAATTCAATTTCACAAGCTACTGTCAAAGCTATTTGCCAATATATCAAAGACTGTTTCCTTAGACAAAACAACTGGCAGGATGTTGGTCACTCGTGTATACAACAAAGATAGGAACATTGCTGTGTTTTAGAAAATTGTATCAATTTTACCTGTTTAAATAAAACAGCAGTGCCCTAAGTCACTTAAATCATTATGCTGTGAAGTCAAAATAAAAGCCATCCACACACTTTTGTGGGACAATCAAATTTAAAAACGAAGCTCTAAAATTATTATAATTACTTAGCAAGAATCAGGTCCAAATTCTTAGGAAAGTGTACTAGGAAGAAGCACTGTTAATCCCTACTGCACATTTTTCCTATGAAAACCTAATCCTTTCAGCTGACTTCAGAGTGATGTCTATGTGTACGTTCTGAAATGCTTGTCTTCACACAGAAGTTGCATTCTGTTCCTTTGGACTCCTGTACTCAGCTGCTTCTTTGACACAGGGAAATACCACCTATGCTTTGGACCCATTCTGATAGCTAGAGAAAGTAGGACCATTTATCCCTTCCCATTGTGTCAAGGAGGAAAAGCAAAGTAAATGTGTTGCTTTAAAGGTGATTGTTTAAACTTCTTCTAAAAGGCCTTTCTCTTGTCCAGTCATCCGTCCTCCAGAAGCGTGGCATTTCCCTGTGGCTGTACGAGATTACTATTGCCCTTTCATTGCACACAGTCTTGACCTCAGGAAGGTTCTTCCTTGTTCACAGAAGGGGTATTGTGTGTGTGTGTGTGTGTGTGTGTGTGTGTGTGTGTGTTTCTTTTTTTAAAGGAATACAAAATAGTAAAGAAGAAAAAAACACCAGAGAGCATTAGAAAAGAGAGAATTTCTCTTAACAAAATAATAGAAATTTGACAGTGGTTGTTGTATTGCATGGTGCTGTCCTTAAATTACTTGTTTAAATTATATGACATAAGCATGCAAAATTGATTTTCAAAAAGATATAAAAAATTAAAAAGGAGAAGAAAAAATTAAGCATTAACTGCTCCTTTCAGTAGACCAGCAATAACAAGCAGTGTAATTATCCAAGCTATTCTGTATATATAAATAAATATGTCTTTTCCTTCTTTCCTTTGTCCTTTTCCTCATCCCTATCTTTCCTCCACTTTCAGCAGATTCTTTCCCTTTCACTGTATCCATTGTACCTTTCAGATTTTATTTACTCTTTCAGGTTCTTACACCAGTGAGACAAAATGATGTTTACACACGCAGGTCTGATTGATTTCACGTATGAGTATGGTGTCCAGTTGCATCCATTTATCTATAAAAGCCCTGAGTTTATTTTTTTATAGCTGAGTTTTACTCCATTATATAA
>NW_004524616.1:7317055-7318559 GCF_000260255.1 Octodon degus
AATAATACATGTCAGAAATGGGTGTACCTGGAAAATATAAAATTTAATGAGGGGCCAGGGAGATGGCTCAGTGGAATAAGTGCTTACCTGGCAAGCGCAAGGATCTGAGTTCAATCCCCAGTTCCGCAATAAATAAATAAATAAATAAATAAATAAATAAATAAAAATAAAATTGAATAAAGCAATCTAAACACACAAGCTAGATACTGTATGGTATCTCACTTGAGTAAGGCAAAGTATAAACAAAGAGATTAATAGTAGTTAGGAAGAAGGGGAGAAGGGCTAAATCTCTTACAAGAGGGAAGGGCTACAAGAGACCAAGGGTGAAGGGTGAGGTGGAGCAGGTGAGGAAATTAGTAGAGTGCAGCTACATGTACAGAAACCTAGTAACTCCCATGAGTGTAAACATGCACTGTAAACATGAGCTAAGATTAATAACATCAACAAGAATGAAAATGAGGAAAGGGAATTATTAGAGGAAGAGAGAGGAAATGGGAGACGTGGGAAGGGTATTTTTAAGAAATGAATCCAGTTTGCATTACGTACATATATAGCCATCCCTGAAGAAGATTGTAAACTGCATGTACTTCTAACATGTTCTAATAAAAAAGAAACCCTCTATCATGTCCCATCTAATGTATGCACTACTTCACCATTTGAAGTACTTTTTCTACCTTTATACAATGTTTGTTTAGGGTTGTTACCCTTCTTTCCCCTCTCTCCTCTTTCTTTCAATCCTGTGATCCCCTTCCCATTTCATTTCTGTGCATGCTTACAGTACACAGTATTTACGTCCTTGTGTGTGGAGTTGGTACATGCACATAACACATCTCAATTCTATTTTTCATCTATTTTTCACCCCTCTTCCCTTTCCCCTTTCTTCATTGAGAAAAATTATTCTCCCAACTTCCAATCATCTTTTATTTTGCTCTTTATTTTCATTCTGTGTTTTTCATGTAGGACAGACTATTCTATATTTAAGTTTTGTTTCATTTACTTCTCTCCACATTGTGGTCTTTAGGTGCCTTCATTTTCCTACAAATGACTCAAGTTTATATTTTTTGTAGTGCAATAATGCTTCATTTTTTAAATACAATAAGAACATTTCTGAAAGATACCTTTACCCTGATTTCAAAACTAGATAAGGATCCAAAGTGAGAAGACAATTAAAGATCAATCTTTTTAATTAATATAGATTTAAAATCCTCAACAAAATACTGGCAAACAGAATGCACTGAAGTCATCAAATGAAAGTAGGCACATAAAAGAATGTGATTTTAAATTACAAAAGAGATAGCCTCACACAACCCCAGAATTAACAACACTCACAGAATCAGAAAAAATAATTTTAAATATCTACATACCATTTTTTAGCTAGTTTTAAGAGAAAGACTCAAATCAGATCTAAAGCAGTGATATAAATTAAATTACTTAAGGGCACATTAACTTGGATGCAAAACTCTGAGTATGCACAGAAAATAGAATTGCCATTAATATTATCTCT
>NW_004524616.1:7318659-7320038 GCF_000260255.1 Octodon degus
TGTCCATGAAGTCTCTGCCTACCCCTCTATCTGCAAGATTTCTGTGTGTTTTCTCCTTCAGTAGATTTAGTATTTCAGATTTAAGATTTAAATGTTTAATCCATTTTGACTGTAGTTTAGTGTATAGGGCTAAAAATGGATCTAATTTTAGCCTTCAAGATGTGGAAAGCCAATTTTCTCAGCACCATTTCTTAAAGACGCTATCATTCTTTCAGTGAATATTTAGGTCTTTTTGTCAAAGATAAAGTGGCTGACTGTGATTGTATTTTTGTTTACATCTTCTAATCTGTTCTGTTGAACTTCAGGTCTGTTTTTTCTATTTTTTTAATCACAACATTTTTATGGACTTTTTTTTTCCTGTACTTTAGGGAAGGGTCTATGTGGTGTTCAGGGTCTCACTACTAGATTAGACTTATAGTGATCCACCTGCTCACAGGAACTGGGATTACATGTGTGTGCCAACATGCCCAGTCTCAATTGCTGTCTCAGCCATGTCCCATGGGCAGGGCCAGCATGGCAGGCTGGGAGATCGAACCCCTGGCCCCTGCGCCTGCTTGATGGTGCTTTAATCACAGCATTTTTAAACAGATACAATTCTGTCAAGATGTCTGAAAAAGTTAATTGTTAGAAGTTAAGCATTTTTCTGTTCGCAGTTCATTGTGCTATAGCTGAGCACACCATTTCATTATTTATTTATTTATTTTGGTACTAAGGACTGAACTCAGGAGCTTAACCTTGCCAGACAAGTGCTTATGCCGCTAAGCTATCTCCCTGGACCCATTTCATAATATAAAATATCCATGAAAATTGTGATCAATTTCCAATTGTGTTATAAATGATTAACAGACTTCCAAAAAGTGATTGTCAGTAGACTTAGTATTTGTTATCCAGAAGCTGAAATATAAGAAATTTTATATGTGTAATTTTTCTTGCCCTTCTTGTATTTACAAAAAGACAACACGTCCTAGCCCAAGTCCAGTGAGTACGTGGGAGAGTTTCCGGCTACAATGTGCCAGCGGGACCAACTCCAGGTCCCAGCCAAGGTGCAGCATGGGTGAGATGGTCTTCCACCCCCTTGGGACGCCTACCACTCAGCAGCACCTCCCCCACACCGCCCACCCAGTAGGAATTTCGGCCACTTCCAGGAACACACAGACCCAGTCCTAGCCCAGACCCAGTGAGTGTGCGGGAGAGCTGCCTCTCCCCGCTACTCCACCGTGTCCCCTCCAATCTCAGTTCAGGCCTGGCAACAGGTCTGGGGTGTAACCCTGCAACTGCAATCTCTACAGAGAGGATAGATGATAGAATCACCTAGCTAGTCCAGGAGCAGAACATCTTGCTACAGGGGCACAACAGGTTCACCCTCAAGGGCAGCAGCA
>NW_004524616.1:7320178-7344145 GCF_000260255.1 Octodon degus
TTCAGCCCAGGAAAGCAGGTCAATTTTTGCTTTACCAAGTGGATTTTTAAAAGTCTCAGTTTTATGAGGAATGTGAAAGTTAAATATGTACAGATTTTTTGAAGAAAAATTGCCCAGTTATATTCCAAGGATCTCGATAGTTTATAATAATCTTCATATGAAAATGTTTGCTTCAATATTCATCAGTTATCTGATTTTCTCTGTTTAAAAATTCTCATAAAGTTCCAGTGAGATAACTCAGCAGACTAAGTGCCTGCTTAGGCAAGCACAGGGATTGGGGTTTGATCCCCTACACCATATGTCATGCCGACCCCACCCCCTGGCACACTTACCAAGCCACCAAGACCAGGCATGGTGGTGCATGCCTATAATCCTGGTGCTGTGGAGGCTGAAAACAAGAGTACCACTATGAGTCCAAGAAGCATAGTGAGACCTTGTGCCAAATACACAAAATAAATAAATACGTAAATAAATATTCTCATAAGAGGATTCAGAAGCATTTAATAATAAAACCACCTAACCTCAGTTTTGTTGTGCCAGCAGTCATAATCTGCTTGGAACTAATCAGTCAGAATTGATTCTTCTGATTCAAAACAAAAGAATATGCCTAAGATAACAAAATCTGTGATGATTAAGCTTAAATGTCAACCAAATTGGATTGTAACTACCAGAGGATTAATGACGCACACTTCCAGGTGTGTCAGTGCACAGGATGACCTTGGGTACCGTATCTGGTCCCTGATCCCTTTCCTCTCTAGAAGTGTTAACCTACTCTGCTTTCTGATTGACATGAGCTGAACATCTCTGCTCCACCATTCCTTGTATGATAATGGTTCTCTCATGGATCCAGCTTACCATGGAATGAATCTTTTGAAAGTGAGAAAAAAAAAAGCAAAAACAAAAACAAAAACAAAATCCACATAGTTTTCTCTTTTCAGTGTGTGCATCAAGTATCGTACTCCAACAACAAAAATGCTGTCCACTACAGCATCTCTCCTTATCCAGAAGCCACTTCCCCTTTCTTTACCCTAAAAGAACAATGCCTTTCCTCTAGAAAATCATTCCCTTCTAACTGTTTGTCTGTCTCAAAGGAATGTCTCCCAACTTACAGATTATACAGCAGGATTCACCGGTGTAATATTTCTTCTTTCCAATTAGTGAATTCATGAAAGGCCTCTTATCTTTCTCAGGGTATTAAAGGTTGTTTTCTTTTTAAGTCATAACCAATTTTATTGCAAAAGGACCCTGTACAACTTATCAATTCTAGCACCTTAATAGATACTCGACAAGTCATTAACATACAGACATACATCATAAGAAGCCAGAAATATCCCCCATCCCCTCTGCATATTAGCACCTTGTCACTTCTGAGCAGCAGCACTCACATCACTGGGTTCTGTGAACAGTCACTTTTTGCATTCATCCCGAGTGAAAGATGGAAAGACTTAAGTACAAATGCAACATAGTATAAACAATTTCTTACAAAATGTCACAAATTAAACCAAAGTATTTTACAGAATTTACTACACCATAAAAACTGCCTTCACTTAAGCTCTCTCTCGCCATATGCAGCAGGCCAACAGGATGGCTTTGGGTGTGATAATGGCTCTGTTATTGTGGATGGCACCCAGGTTAGTATCTTCAAATAAGCCCACCAGATGTTCTTCACTAGCCTCTTGAAGGGCACCAGTGGCTGCACTCTGAAACCTCAAGTTGGGTTTGAAACCTTGGGCAATCTCTCTCACCAAATTCTGGAAAGGCAGTTTCTTAATGAGAGGCTTGTTTGATTTCTTTCCTTCTCTTTTAAAAGTCTTTTATTCATTTTAATGAGAAAAAAAGATAAAATAGCAATGAAACAGTTTCAAAACAGGTTAGGATGACAGTTACAATAATTAATACATTGCATATTGTTGTCTTCATAATAGTTATTCAGAGGACAAGATGCAGACATGATATCTTGTCTAAACAATATTAGTACAAACATTTCTTCTCATTGAATTAAGAGAAAGTAGCTGTACATTTATTCTAACTATCTTGTATATACAAATATATTTTTTCCACAACAAAATGGTTCTTTATTTATATCCCTCTTTTTTGTTTTGTTTTGTCACAGATGGGTGTTCCTCTGCAGTTAGAGAAGCTGTATTTGGAGAAGTCTCTAAAGGATGTTTACATACTTGAAGCCAGTCTAAACATGGTAGGTACTTGAATTCAGCAAAGGAACCCAATATAGTCCAATAGTCCATAATAGTAGTGGGTTATGGTTTCAGGGTAAATCCTGAGGGGATTTGACTGACCTTGTCAGATACAGAAGTTACATTTTTTGTTATATAGGTCTTGCCCTAACTTGGTCTTAACCATCCAGCAGAAGAGCATAACACGAGGCGTAAAAGTAATGCCCTATTAATATGCTGAGCTGTAAAAAGCTCAAGTCAACAACTTCTGACAATTGCTAGTTCTGGTGGGTGGATTTCTGGTAATGATGAAATCTCTCTAAGAGCCACAGTTTCTGGCCTGTAGCAGTGAGATTTCTTCACCCCGCCAGTAAAGGGCACACTTTCCCTGACAGCTTTAGTGGCCAGCTGTTTTCAGGGAGGGGCTTTCCCACCATGTGTAGTCTTCTTGGTTCCTGCTGTTTTCTTTTACCCAAAGCTGAAGTCTTAGGTCACTTTCTGATCACGGTGCTGGCCTTCAGGCAACAGCCGCGGTTGACAAAAACAAAAAATGATAACTTCCCAATGAACGACCAAACTGCTCTGCCTAAAGTATTTTTTAAAATATACTCAGTACTTCATGAATAAAGCAAATTGCTAGAGTAAGAGAATAAATTTGACACTATGTATTTACAGGATATTGAATAAATCTACCAATATTAAACTCTCCATGGCTCTGTTGCATGTAGCACTATTTCTCCTACTTTAAAGCCAATGTGAGCTTTAATTTTGTATGTCTTACATTTAACAGAATCCTGCATGTTGTGTGAAGAGTTGTATTCTGAATGCAATTCTGTCACACTGAACACTGCCTTGAACTTAGATTTATTCAATGTTGCAAAATGTTATCCCTTATTTAAGAGAATAGCAAGTGCAGTATTAAAGGGACCAGCTTTTACCATCACATCTCTGATACTCTCAGTAATGTTAATCTTGATGTGTTAAAAGTTTTAAGATTTTTCAAAAAGAAAAAAAGTCACACCTGCCCAAGCCAAGATCATGTGAGTGCGTGGGAGAGCTTCTGCACTCCCCTGCCCCTGCTGAACCTCTCTGGTCCAAGCCCAGGCGTTTCCCATGAATGAGACTTTTTGATGCACCCTCAGGACCCCTCCACCATTCCAGAGCCAACCCAAGTTCATCTTGTGAGTGAGAACTTCTGTCATGCTCTCATGACTCTCCAGACCTGCCCAAGCCCAGGCCCGGTGAGTGTGGGAAAAGCTTCTGTGCTTTCCTGTGCCACCTGGAGCCCTCCAGACCCAGCAATGAAACTCTGCAGCTGAAGTCCCTACAGAGAGACTAGGGGCAAAAACCACCCAGCTAATCCAGGAGCAGAACATCTTGCCAGAGGAGCACAACACGTTCACCTCCAAGGACTGCAGCAGGAAGGAGCTGAGTACAGCAGCCAGACCCAAGCCAGGTGCAAATGGAAGAACTCAAACCTAGTATATCTGCACCTTAATTTTGTAGGGGCTCAGGTTATATCTGCACCAAAGCTCTACACCAAAGATCAGAGGTCAGTGTTATACAAAAGGACAAAGAGAAGGAGCAAAATGCAACCTCAGACCCTGAGTCCACCCAGAACAACTGGAGAGGACACTAGCGCAGGTGAAATGTCAGAATTAAGAGTGTCAGAAGTAAAGAATCAAATGCAGAAACAAATAGAGGAAATCAGATCAGAAATAATCTCTGAAGAAGTAATAACTGCTTCTCAAGAAGACCCTGATTTTAAAAAAGGAGAGGAAATTAGAAAAGAGATGGATTCCTTGAATGAGCAATACAGGAAAGAAATAGATTGCATGAAACAGATTCAGAGATATAGAACAACTTAAAATTTCAAACACAAGATTACAAAATCATTCAACTGAAAAAGAAGATAGAGTTTCAGATCTTGCAGACTCTGTCACAGACAGTGAAAAGGTAAGGAAAGATCTCTTAAAAACAATTAGGATGTAGGAAAAAATAATTCATCACCTTCAAGACAATGCAAGGATGAACGTGAGACTAATAGGCATCACTGAGAAAGAAGGAGTTAACACAAATGATATAAAAAGGATATGGGCAGAAGTAATAGCAGAAAACATCCCAAATATGAGGAAAAAATCAATATTCAGGTAACCAAGGCATACAGAACTCCAAATAACTTCAAACCTATTAAAAATACACCAAGAAATATAATAGTCATGATCCCAGAAATCCAGAACAAGAACAATATACTGAAAGCCTCTAGAGAAAAAAAACAGGTCATGTTTAAAGGAAAACCCATCAGAATAATGGCAGACTTCTCTTCAAAAACCATGAAGGCAAGAAGAGCATGGAACAGAGTACTTCAAGTAGTCTACAAAAATGAATTCCAGCCCAGCTTCTATACCCTGCAAAACTCTCTTTCAAGTTTATGGAGAACTGAAATACTTCCATGAAAAGAACGACTAAAGAATTTCATGATGACAAAGCCAACCCTACACAGACTACTGAAAGATGTTCTAGAGAGAGAACAAAATGATCAGAATTTCACGAATTAGAAAATAAGAAACACATTAAATAAGATAAACACTTAAACACAAGAGAAAAAGGAGTAAATGACAGCAGGTAAATAGCATGTTAAGCATGAATCAATACATCTCAATTGTAACCATCAATAGAAATGTACTCAATTCACCAATAAAAAGAAATAGACTGGCACAGTGGATTAGGAAACAAAATCCAACAATATTCTATACATAAGAAATGCACTTAATTCACAAAGAAATTCATAGGCTGAAAGTCAAAGGGTGCAAAACAATACTACATGCTCCAGGACCTCAGAAAAAGCAGGGGTAGCAATCCTGTTCTCAGACAGTCTCAACTTCAAACCAAGAATAATCAAACAAAAGAAAGAAGGCTACTATATACTGGTTAGGGGAAACATATAAAAGGAAGTGGTAACACTGATAAATGTACACACACGAAACACAGGAACACACAACTATATAAGCAATCGTAATGGACATGAAAAATCTAATATCCAATACCACAATCTTAACAGGAGACCTTAACAACTCCTTATCCCAAAAAGGTAGGTCAATAAGATGAAAATTAACACAGTAGCAGAACTGAACCAGAGCTTGGAACAAATGGACTTAGTGGACATATACAGAGTATTTCAACCAACAACAGCTGCATATACATTTTTTCAGCTGTATGAGTGCCATTTTCTAAAATAGACCATATACTAGTCCATAGGTCATGCTTAAGTATACACAACAAGAGAAATTATCCCAAGCATATTATTTGACCACAGTGCAATGAAACTGGAAATAAATGAGACATGAAAACAGAGTAACCCCATACATACATGGAAATTAAACAGCATCCTACTCAGCAACCAATAGGTCACAGATGAAATTAAACAAGAAATTCAACAATATCTACAATTCAATGAAAATTCAAGCACGACTTACCAGAAGTTATGGGACACAATGAAAGCAGTTCTCAGAGGAAAATTTATAGCTATGAGCTCACACATTAGGAAACAGAACAGCAACAAATAAACACCTTAAAGTTGCACCTGCAAAGTCTAGGAAAGGAAGAACAAACCAAACCCAGAGCCCAAAGATGGGAAGAAATCATAAAGATTAGAGCAGAAATGAATTCATTTGAGATGAAGAAAACAGATCAAAGAATTTTTTTAAATTTTATTTATTTTACATTTATGTGTGTGTGTGTGTGTGTGTGTGTGTGTGTGTCCAGCTCAGCCCACCAGGGGGCGGGGCTGGCTGGCATGTGGTGCTGGGGGATTGAACTGCGGTCCCTGTGCTTTGCCAAGCTTGTTCCAAGTAGGTGCTTTAGACCACTGAGCCATCTCTCCAGCCCCCAGATCAAAGAATTAATGAATTAAAAAGCAGTTTCTTTGAAAGATTAGATAAAATTGATGAGCCCCTAGGCAATCTCGCCAAAAAGAGGAAAGAAAAAAATTTAAATACAAGCAATAAAGAATAAAAAGAGTGTAACTAGCACAGACACAGTGGAAATTCAGTAGATTCTTCATGGCTACTATGAGTACATTTATTCTCGCACAATAGAAGGCACAGAAGAAATGGATAGATTCCTAGAAAGGTAAAAAATTACCAAAACTCAATCAAGAAGATAGAACAAATCTCAATAACACAATAACAGACAATGAAAGATGAAATGTAATAAAAAAGAAACCTATAAAGAAAAGTACAGGTCCTGATGGATTCACAGCTGAATTCTATAAGAAATTTACAGTACATATAATTTCTATACTCCTCAAACCCTTCAATGAAATTGAAAAGGAAAAAGTTCTCCTAAAATTATTCCCGGAGGCCAGTACTATACTGATACCAAAACCAGGGAAAACACAACTAAAAAGGGAACTACAGACCAATCTCTTTCATGAAAATAGATGTCAAAATCCTCAATAAAATCCTAGCAAATAGAATACAGCAAATCATCAAAAAGATTATACACCATGACCTGCTAGGATTCATCCCAGGGATGCAAGGATGATTCAATATTGAAAAATTTATAAATGTAATACACTATATCAATACAACAAAAACTAAAAACCACAAGATCACCTCCATTGATGCAGAAAAGGCTTTTGACAAAGTCCAACATTCATTCATGTTCAAAGTCCTACAGAAAATTGGAATAGATGGCCTCTACTTCAATCTGATCAAAGCTATTTATGACGACCCAATGGGTGACATAATTCTAAATGGAAAAAACTGAATCTTTTAGTCTTAGATCAGGTACAAGACAAGGATGTCCTCTATCACCACTCCTGTTCAATATAGTCCTGGAATCATTAGCTACAGACACTAGACAAGAGAAAAACAATATCTTTTTCAATAGTGCCACAGAAAAATGAAATCCCTTTGAATTAATCTATCTAAAGAAGTCAAAGATCTTTTCAAGGAAAATTATAGTACTCTCCAAAAAGAGATTGTAGAGGATTTCAGAAAATGGAAAGATATTCCCTGCTCCTGGATAGGAAGAACCAACATTGTGAAGATGGTCATACTCCAAAAATTGGTGCACAGCTTATTTCAATGCCTATCAAACTATATCTAATATAGCTCACAGACCTAAAGAAATCATTCCTAAAATTTATTTGGAACCAGAAAATACCTAGAATAGAAAGGCAATCCTGGGCAACAGAGACAAAGCAGGAGGCATTACAATTCCTGACTTGAAATTATACTACAAGGCTACTGTGATAAAATCAGCACAGTTCTGACACCAAAATAGACATGAGGATCAATGGCATACTTTAGAAGATGCAGAAGCCTCTATAAACACATTCAGCCACCTGATGTTCAACAAAGGGGCCAAACATGCTTATTGGAAGAAAGATAGCCTCTTTAGCAAATGCTGCTGGAAAATTGGCTCTCTACATGCTGAAAACTAAAAGTTAACCAATGTCTGTCATGATGCACTAAGCTAAAGTCAAAATGGATTAAAGATCTGAACATTAAAACAGAAACACTAAATCTCCTGGAAGAGAAAGTTGGAGGAATTCTTGAAGACATAGGGGTAGGCAAGAGTTGATGAACAAAAAATTAAATTGCATGAGTAATAGTTGAAGTAATTAAAAACTGAGACCTCTTCTTGTTGAGAAGTTTTTTCTCATCAAAAGAAATTACCAACAAAGTGAAAAGACAGCCCACACATTTGGAAAAGTTCTTAGCTAACAAGCATGCAGACAAAGGTCTGCTCTCTAGAATTTATGAAGAACTATAAAACATTAGGGCCCCAAAAATTAAAGACCCAGTCAGAAAATGGGCATCTGAGATGAACACACACTTATCAGAGGATGAAGTTAAAGAAGTGCATAAATATAACAAAAATGGTTCACATCACTATCCATCAGTGAAATGCAAATTAAAACAACACTAAGGTATCATCTCAACCCAGAAAGAATAGCCATCATCAAGAAATCAACAAACAACACATGGTGGAGATGCTGTGGGGAAAAAGGCACTCTTTTCCACTGCTGGTGGGAATGTTGACTGTTGCAACCATTATGGAAATCAGTGGGGAGACTCCTTAAAAAACTAGGACTGGAAATCCCATTCAAGCAGCTATCCCCCTACTGGGAATTACCTGGATGAATGGAAAATGTCATACAATAGTGATATATGTGTACCTATGTTTATAGTAGCACAATTTGTGATAGTCAAATCTTGGAAACAACCATGATACCCGTCACCTGAGGAATGGATGAAAAAGATGTGATATTTTTATACAATGCAGTATTACTCAGCTATAAAAAGTGATAAACTTGAAGTATTTATATTGAAGTGGATGCCACTTGAAGATATACTCATAAGTGAAATAAACCTGATCCTCACGTGTAAATATTGCATAGTCTCCCTAGTATAAGAACTCAAAAGAAGAAATAAAAATAGAAAGGTAGGGCTGGTGAGATGGCTCAGTGGTCTAAAGCACCTACTTAGAACAAGCTAAGCTAAGCAGAGCACAGGGACCGCAGTTCAATCCCCCAGCACCACATGCCAGCCAGCCCCACTCCCTGGTGGGCTGAGCTGGCCACACACACAAAAATAAATAAATAATAAATAATTAATTTAAAAAAATAGAAAGGTATAACATAATTAAAAGGAAAGTGAGAACTTGAGGATTAGACAATGAAGAGAGGGCAAGGAAAGAAGCTAAGAAACATGACAGGGGCAAAGCCACACATTTTTACACACAAGATGGTAAGGCAATGATCCTGAGAAACAGCAGGTTTTTGAAACTAGTAATTACTTGCTAGGATTTTTACCCTGATTAAATATATATACTGATACCTGTGAACTAAGCAACTGCCCTGCAGATAGTAATGTGTAATACTAAGTCATGCTTGGAATGCCTGTCATTCTGGTCCTCTAAATATGTACTGCTTGTCATGTCATACCAGTAACATATTGTCTCTCAAGTAAATATTTTTTTAAAAAAGAAATGGTAATAAATGAAAACAAGAGACAAGAAAAAAATGTTAAAGGACTGTCCTGTAACATTGCTGTATATGGTTATATTTCTAAATTTCTGTGAAAAATATGTAATTGTTTATTCATATTTTTTAATTTTGGTAATACTGCAAGAGAAGAGCAAGCTTTTACTATCAATGCCAACTGACCAAAATTAAAAATTTTTAATTTTAAAAATTTTTTTCATTCATATTCAGTAGGAACTTAAAGTTTAACATGTCAATACATGATGGAAAATGCCTGTTCCATATTATGCCTAAGATTTTTGATATTCAGACATATGTTTAGGTTAAACCCAAGTTCCTATGTTGTAGGATAATAATAAGCTTCTTTTCTGGAGGATTAACACCCTAAATTTGCAGACCAAAAATCAGAGTAAAAGAAGAGCTGCAATGACAACCCACAGTTTGGCCCTAGTTTTTGAAGGTCAGTGAAGAGTCAAGACATGGGAGAACCCAAACTCTAACATCATGTAACTCAGTTCTGTCCCAAATTTTCTTATCTAGTAGATCATGGGGCCACAGAAGTGATTGATGATGTAGAGTGTGCCTAAGGAGAGTCACACAGAGAGAAAGCATTCTCTCAGGCTTTCAAAGAGAGAAAGTTGGACAAGCAATGGCTGTGCCTCATCCACATGGCTGACACTGACAAAGGATCTACAAACTGTGGTACAGAGTTTTAGGCTGAATCTTGAAGGGACTTGACTGACCTTATCAGACACAAAAGTTACACCTCTTGTTATATAGGTCTTGTTTTATCTTGATCTTAACCACCTAGCAGAAAAGTAAAAAATGAGGTATGTGTGAAGCCATGTTGGTATGCTGGGCTGCAAAGGCTCAGATCAACAACTTCTGACATTGCCCATCCTACAGATGATCTACTACTATTATGAACTACTGGACTATATTGGATGATTTTGCTGAATTCACGCACCTACTATATTTAAATGGCAATGGAACACCCATTTCTGACAAAACTAAACAAAAAATGGGGATATAAATGAAAGACCATTTATATCTGTATATACAAAATAGTTAGGATAGATATACAGCTTCTCTTCATTCAATGAGAAGAAAGATCTGTACTAATAGTGTTTAGACAGGGTGTCATGTCTGCATCTTGTATTATGAATAATCACTATGAAAAGAAAATATGCAATGTAATAATTATTTAAACTGACCTACTAACCTGTTTTGTAGCTCTCTTATTGCTATTTGTTTCTTAATAAAATTAATAATGAAAAAAGAAAACTTCATCCTATAATAATACTACTGTTTCTATTATCTCAAAAAGAAGTTAATGGAACAAACTAGGGCATTATTTGTCATGCATGCTGTCAAGTACCTAATTCTCACCAAAGTAATTGTGTTTCATAATAACTTATTTGTATTTTTCTGATACAAACATGTTTGGCTTGCTTACTAAAAAACATTACTTTTAAATTCTAACAAGAAATATGTGTTGTCTCATATTTCTTTAAAATATATTTCTTCTCTCACTTTTCTGATATTGAGAGAGCAATATTACTCTTAATAGGATAAATAAACAAGTGCAGAACAATATTGAAAATGAAAACTCACACTTGCTTTCAGTCTGATTTGGAAGGATTAGAACTGTGAAGAAGGAAAAAATGATGATAAAGAATTATAAACTTGCAAAAAAAATCAGTTTCCTCCTCAGTTTTACTGCCATTTCTTGTTCACATGGAAATCTATTTCTGATTAATTTAGTGAATCTTCTTGGACTTGACTGATGAATCAGACATCTATGTGCTAAGGATGTTAATGCTATTTCTAGATAGTTCAGCTTAAGGCATTATCTTTGGGAGTCCCATAGATTGTCCTCTGCAACACATTTTCATAAATGTGAGCATACATGCCTTTCTTCTTATTCTTTTATCATATTTCAAATATTAGAATTCTGTTGTATGTTACGGGTCTGTGCCGAAAGAAACGACAAGAAGACCTGATGAATGTAGCTTCAGAGGTCTCACTGAGATTAGTCTCTCTCCAAGTGAGCCCAGAGCCTCAGAAGCATCTCACTTTTATTGAGGGGTAAATTCAGACTAAGGAATGTGCATAATTACCTAAGTGAATACAAACTACTATATCTATTGGCTTCCACCATTTGCCTAACACTAGGTTCACACAAATGCTAGCCAATAACATCCCAAGCAAGGGATCAAAGGACAGAGAACCTGCAGGAGAAGCTGTTATCTGCTGCTTTGGGTCCCAGCTTTCCAGGAGTTTGCAAACAGACAGCAACCCTCCTCGGGCTCAGTCCAGTGTTCCCTGCTCTCTTGGGACATCAGGCTTTTGTCTCAAGTCTTTATCTCTACAGAATTCTACTTAAAATATTAAGGATACATAAATCCTATTAATATATATTCCATACAATATTTTGTGTTTTTTTCCTTTTACTTAAATATTTTCTGGAAATTATTAATTTTTCTAGATTTTCAAATTTTATTTCCATATACTAGTACATGTGTGTAATATGTAATGATTACATTTCTTGTGGGAAGTTGAAAAAGTTAGATATATATAGAGAGACATATAATAGATCTGTCTGTCTACCCATCTATCATCTATTTATTCCCTATCTGTAACATTTAAATTTATTTATCCTCTTCCTTTTTGCATTTAAAAAATGTTTTTTTCAAGTCATGACCATTTAATTCAGATCACAAAACTTGAGATGAACACCTAATATATAACCTTTTTATACTATTTAATTGCAAATAAAATTTCTTTTCAGGGCATCAGCGCAAGTGAGCTGGAATTGTCTAAGTAAACTTCTAAAGCCATTCTTAAAGTATTATATGAATACGTCTATATTGAGAATAAACTTAAACATGACTTTTTTTTCTTTTAGGAATAATGATAAATGAGGTAGAATAGACTTCAGCAGGTTTCTTAGCCCTAGATGCCTAAATTAAGTTTGCACTGATTTTAAATACTGGTGGCATTTTAGTTTTGAAATATCTGTGTTGCTGAGTACTCACTCTTTAATGCAAAGTCTTATGATTACATTTTTTTCAGTAGTACATTTAATAGGTTCCATACAATTTTTTATTCCATCATTTACTCATCAAACGTCTGTTGGGTCCTGTTCTGTCTTGTCTACATTGTATTGACAACGTAAAGATTATTACAGATTAAAAGGAATACAAATTTTCCTTAGATTTATATATTCACCATATATAAATATATATACACAAATTATTCATTCATTGGTAGTAAGTATCGATAATTTTTAAATGAGTCTTTGTATTCATGTAACTCATCTTTGTAGAAATAATTTGCACACAGTTAATTGCCATTTTTAAGGAGATAATGAATTCAGACATTAACAATTACTACAATGAAGGTAGAGAAAATTCGTATCACTCCAAATTATTCTTGTATCCATCTTTTTGCTGTTAGTAACTTTTAAATTGTTTAATTATTTCCTTTATTTTTTATTTTGAATTAGTATCTGATCACAATACACAATACGTACAGACTTCATGGAAGTAGGTACACACACATCATGAATTTTAACTCTATTTCTTTTCTCCTTTCCTTCCTCCATCCCTGTACCCCTATCCCATTTGCCAAAGATTTATCTTTATTTCCTATAATCAATCTTTTTGCTCTAAATTATTTATTCTTTGGGCTTCTCATATAGGGGAAATCATGTGATATTTCATTGTCAGTCTGATTTATTTGACTTATTGACATGGTCTCAAGGTGCATAGATTTCCCTACAAAGAAATCAAAGTTATCCTTTATGGCAGAGTAGTACTGTAATGTGTGTATTTACCACATTTTCTTGATCCATTCACCTATTGATGGAGATATAGGCTGCTTACAAGTTTTATTATTATTAGGTATTATTAATCGTGCTGCTACACACACGGATGTGCATGTATCACTATTGTATGATATCTTTAACACTTTTAAGAAAATACTCTTGAATGAGTAAACCTGAGTCAAATGGAATTTCTGTTTCTTCATGTTTTAAGAATTCTCCATACTTATTATATATGTTAGGGTTCACCAGGGGAACAGGTTTCATACACAGTACAGTAGTATATAATATCTAAAGGATTTACAAAGTAGGTTTGAAATAGGTATCTGCAAAGTCAGGGATGGAAGAACAAAGAGTGGCTACCTGTGCACTGTAGAACCAGAGGATCCAGCCTGAAGTTGAAAGCCTGGAACTCGCTACAGAATCAGATGTGGATCTGTGTCAGAAAGCAGGCAGGTTTGTACTGGAAAGCCAGAGACAGCCCTGAAAACCAGAAGGAGCAGGAGACAAACAGCCAAGAGTGACAGCAAAGACAGAGCTCCACTGTAGAAGTGAAAGGGGAGAGTTCCTTTCCCTTTTCCTTTTTATCCCATGCAGACTACAAGCTTATTGGATGATACCACTTACATATTAATATGTTTTTATTTTTTATGCTTCATTTTTATACATTTCTGCGGGATGGATAAGACCAAGATAAAGCAAGATCTATGCAACAAGAGTTGTAGCTTTTGTGTCTGATAAGGTCAGTCAAGTACATTCAGGATTTATCCTGAAATCCTGTACCACAGTTTGTAGATCCTTTGGTAGTGTCAGCCTTGTGGATGATTCACAGCAACTGCTTGAAGAATTTTCTCTCTGTGAAAGCCTGAGAGAATGTTTTTTCTCTGTGTGACTCTCCTTAGGCACACCACATCATCAATCACTGTACTCTGTGGCCCCATACATTTTTGTTCAGAAAATTTGGGAAAAAAACTGAGTTACAGGATCTTACACTACAGGTTCTTCTATGTCCTGAGTCTTCACTAGGGACAAAATATTGGCAGTCCTTGCAGCCCTTCTTTTTCCCTAATTTTTAGTCTGAAAACCTGAGTTGTTAACCCTTCAGAAGAGAAGCTTAATGATATCATTACCTTATAACATAAGCAGTTGAGCTAAACCTCACTATCTTTCTGAATATCAAACATCTTAGACATTGCATGGAACAGGTATTTTCCATCAATTATCAATATGTTAAACTTTAAATCCTGACAGATTATGAAGAAAAAAATAAATATATTTAAAAAATATGAATAAGTGGTTACATATTTTTACACAGAAATTTAGAAATCTAATCATATACAGCACTGTAGCAGGACAGCCCTGTAACATTTTTTCTAGCCTCTTGTTTTCATTTATTACCCTTTCTTTTTTTAAGCAAACATTTACTTGAGAGACAATATGTTACTGGTATGACATGACAAGTAGTACATATTTAGAAGACCAGAATAACAGGCATTCCAAGCATGACTTAGTATTGCGTATTACTATTTGCAGGGCAATTGCTTAGTTCACAGGTATCAGCACATATAGAGTCAGAGTGAAAATCCTACCAATTAACTGCTAGTTTCAAAAGCATGTTGAAGATTCTCAGGATCATTGCCTTACCATCTTGTGCAAATAAGTGTCAGTCTTGTCCCCTGTCATGTTTCCTAGCTTTTTCCTTTATCTTTCTTTATTGTTTAATCCTTAAATTCTCATTTTTTAAAATTATGTAATACCTTTCTATTGGTATTTCTTCTTGTGAGTTCTTATACTAGGGAGATGATATGATATTTACACATGTAGGTCTGGTTTATTTCACTTATTAGTCTATCTTCAAGTGGCATCCACTTCAATATAAAGTCTTCAAGTTTATCATTCTTTATAGCTGAGTAATACTCCCACATCTTTTTCATCCATTCCTCAGGTTCTGGGTATCTTGGTTGTTTCCAAGATTTGACTATCACAAATTGTGCTCCTATAAGTGTACGTATACATATATCACTATGATATGAAGTTTTTGGTTTCTCTTGGAAAACTCTCAGTAGGGGGATAGCTAGTTTTACTGAGATTTCCAGTGCTAGGTTTTAAGGAGGGTCCACAATGATTTCCATAATGGTTGCACTTGTCTACATTCCTACTAGCAGTGGAGAAAAGTTCCTTTTCCATATAGCATCTCCAAAATTTGTTGTTGGTTGATTGCTTTATGTTAACCATTCTTTCTGATTTGAGATGGTATCTCAGTGATTTTTAATTTGCATTTTATGGAAGGCTAGTGATATGGAACATTTGTTCATATATTTTTTCGCTTCCACAATTTCTAGCTCTGAAAAGTGAGTGTTCATCACAGATGCCCATTTCTAGATTGGGTGTTTAAATTTTGGAGTCCAGATGTTTTTACCTCTTTAAAAATTCTAGAGTGTAGACCTTTGACTGTGTGTTTATTAATCAAGAGTTTTCCAAATTTGTGGGTTGTCTTTTTGCTTCATTGATAATGTCTTT
The DNA here is from genome assembly GCF_000260255.1 of Octodon degus. Lineage (NCBI taxonomy): Eukaryota > Metazoa > Chordata > Mammalia > Rodentia > Octodontidae > Octodon > Octodon degus. The sequence goes on from NW_004524616.1 coordinate 7,335,693, forward strand.
TGACACGCAAAAATTTCTCAATAAGAAGAGGTCCCAGTTGTTAATTCTTTCAACTATTTCCCATGCTATATGATTTTTGTTCATGAACTCTTTGCATACCTCTGTATCTTCAAGAGTTCCTCCTACTTTCTCTTCCAGGAGATTTAGTGTTTCTGTTTGAATGTTTAGATCTTTAATCCATTTTGACTTTAGCTTGGTGCATGGTGATAGGTCTGGGTGAAGTTTCATCTTTAGGCATGTAAAGAGCCAGTTTTTGCAGGATGATTTGTTAAAGAGGCTATGTTTCTTCCCGTGAGCATGTTTGGCACCATTGTTGAAGATAAGGTGGCTGAGTGTGTTTGTTGAGGCTTCTGCATCTTCTAATGTATTCCATGGATCCTCAGGTCTAACTTCTTCCCAATACCTTGCTGATTTTATCATAATAACTTTGTAGAATAATTTCAAGTCAGGAATTGTAATGCCTCCTGCCTTGTCTCTGTTGCCCAGGATTGCCTTTGCTATTCTAAGTCTTTTCAGGTTCCAAATAAATTTTAGGAGCCATTTCTTTATGCTTATGAGGTATGTTGGTGGTAGTTTGATAGGGATTTTATTACATTTGTACAAAAATTTTCAGAGAATGGCCATCTTCATAATGTTGGTTCTTCCTATCCAGGAGCAGGGAATATCTTTCCATTTTCTGAAATCCTCTACAATTCTTTTTTGTAGATTACTGTAATTTTCATTGAATAGAACTTTGACTTCTTTAGCTAAATTAATTCCAAGGTATTTCTTTTTCTGTTCTGCTATTGCAAAAGATATTGTTTCTCTAATTTCCCTCTCAGTGTGTTTGTTATCTGTGTAGAGGAATGCTATTGACTTTTGGGTATTGTCTTTGTATCCTGCTATGTTACTGAATTTGTATATTAATTCTAGTAGCTTCTTGGTGGAGTTTTTTGGGCCTTCCAAGTAAAGTATCATGTCATCTGCAAGCAATGATAGTTTAATTTCTTCTTTATCTATTTTGATTTCTGTTATTTCTCTGTCTTGTCTAATTGTTCTAGCTAATGATTCCAGAAATATATTGAATAAAAGTGGGGATGGAGCACTTCCTTGTCTTGTACCAGATCTGAGAGTAAAAGATTTCAGTTTATCCCCATTTAGAATTATGTTAGCTGTTGGGTTGCCATAGATGGCTTTCATCAGATTGAAGTAGAGGCCATCTGTTCCAATTTTCTGTAGGATTTGTATATGAATGAGACTTGGACTTTGTCAAAAGACTTTTCTGTGTCAATTGAGATGATCATATGATTTTTGGATTTGTTTTTATTGATATAGTGTATTACGTTTATAGATTTGCATATATTGAGCCATCCTTGCATCCCTGACATGAGTGCTCCCTGTCAGGGTGTATAATCTTCTGGATGAGTTGCTGTATTCTATTTGCTAGAATTTTATTGAGTTTTGCATCTATTTTCTTGAGAGAGATTGGCCTGTAGTTCTCTTTTTTGGTTGTGTCTTTCCCTGGTTTGGTATCAGTACAGTGGTTGCCTCCAGGAACAATTTTGGGAGGATTGCTTACTTTTCAATGTCATTGAAGAAGTTGAGGAGCATAGGGATTATATCTACTGTACATTTCTTGTAGAATTCAGCTGTAAATACATCCAGACCTGGACTTTTCTTTGTCAGCAGGGTTTTTTTTTTTTATTACATTTCGAATTTCATTGGCTGTTACTGGGTAATTGAGAGTTCTTATATCTTCTTGAATCTGTTTTTGTGAATTTGTGACTTTCTAGGAATCTGTTCATTTCTTGTGTCTTCTATTCTGTTTGAGTGAATGTTCTCAAAGTAGATATTGATAATCTTCTGAATTTCCACAGGGTGTGCAGTAGTTGCACCTTTTTCATTCCTTGCTTTTATTTGAATTTTTTCTGTCCTCTCTTTGGTGAGGTTAGCTAGGGACTTATTAATTTTATTTAATCCTTCAAAGAACCAGCTTTTTGATGCGTTAATTCTTGAAGCGATTTCTTCGATATGATTAAATTAATTTCTGCTCTAATTTATGATGTCTTCCCATCTTTGGGCTTTAAGCTTAGTGTGCTCTTCCTATTCTAGACTTTTGAGGTGCAGCATTTAACAAGTTTATTTGTTCCATTTCTGTTTTCTTAATTTGTGAGTTCACAACCCTAAATTTCCCTCTGAGAACGGTTTTCATGGCATCACAAAAAGTCCAATAAATTGCACTTGAATTTTCTTTGAATTGTAGATATTGATCAATTTCTTGTTTAATTTCATGTATAATCCATTCTTTGATGAGTAGAGTGTTGTTTAAATTCCATGTATTTATGGGTTTTTTTTTTCTAGTTTCTTTTGTCATTTATTTCTAGTTTCATTGGACTGTGGTCAGATAATATGCATGGGATAATTTCTGTTTTCTTGCATATACATAAACTTGACATATGGACTAGTATGTGTCTATTTTAGAAAATGATCCAAGTGAAACTGAAAAGTTATATATTCAGCTGTGGTTGGTGGAACACTCTGTATAGCAAATGGACTCTGTCCCCTAAGTCCATTTGTTCCAAGCTCTGGTTCTGTTCTGCTACTTCTTTGTTAATTATTTTTCTACTTGACCTACTTTTTTGGGATATGGGGGTGTTTAGGTCTCCTGTTAAGATTGTGGTATTGGATAGTAGATTTTTCATGTCCATTAAGGTTTGTCTTATATAGTTGGTGTTCCCCTGTTTGGTGTGTACATATTTATAAGTGTTACTTCTTCCTCTTCAATTTTTCACCTAAGTATATAGTGGCCTTCCTTATTTCATTTGTTTATTCTTGGTTTGAAGTTGAAACTGTCTGAGAACAGAATTGTTACCCCTGCTTTTCTCTGAGGTGCTGGGACAGGTAGTATTATTTTCCTTCCTTTGACTTTCAGCCTATGAATTTCTTTATGAGTTAAGTGTTTCTTATATATAGCATATTGTTGTGTTTTGTTTCTTATTCTACTGTGCCAGTGTATTTCTTCTGATTGGTGAATTGAGTCCATTTACATTGATAGTTGTTCTGTTACTTCTGCCCATCTCCTTTTTATATCATTTGTATTGACTCCTTCTTTCTCATTGATGCCTATTATTTTCACATTGCTCACCTTTACATTGTCTTGCAGGTGATGAAGTAATTTTTCCTGCATTCTAGTTGTTTTTAAGAGATCTTTTCTTACCTTTTCACTAGCTGCGATGGCATCTTCATGATCTGAAACTCTATCTTCACTTTCACTCAGTTTTGCAATTTATAATTGAGATTTTAAGTTCCTCTATATTTTTTGACTCTGCTTCAGTGATCTATTTCTTTCCTATATTGCTCCTTGAAGGATTCCATTGTTTTTCTAATCTCCTTTAAAAAAAAAACAATGTCTTCTTTAGAAGTAGTTTTTAATTCTTTCATTATATCTATCCTTTATTTTTTTCCTTCAGAGATTATTTCTGATCTGATTTCCTCTATATGTTTCTGCATTTGATTCTTTGCTTCGATACTATTAATTCAGAGATTTCTTTTTTTATTTTAGAGATCATTTCTGATCTGAGTTCCTCTATACCTTTCTGCACTTGTTTCTTTACTTCAGATGCTGTTAATTCAGACATTTGAGCTGTATGCTTCCCAAGTTCTTCTGTTTGTGTCTTCTGCACTTGTTCTGGGAGGCCTGGGGCCTGAGATTGCATTTTTCTCCTTCTCTTTGTCATTTTGTATAGCACTGATCTCTGACCTTTGGTGTAGTGCTCTGGTGCAGTTATAACCTTAGCACCTACTGAAATTCTGGTGCTGGTCTATTAAGTTTGAGATCATCTGGTTGTGCCTGGCTTGGGTCTAGCTGTTGTGCTCAGCTCCTTTGTGTTGCAGCCCTTGGAAGTGAGCCTGTTGTACCTGTCTGGCAAGATGTTCTGTTCCTGGATTAGCTCAGTTGTTCTGGTCCCTAGCCTCTCTGCAGGGACTTCAGCTACAGAATTTCAGCCCAGGCCTGTATGCTGGGCCTGGGCTGGGTCTGGAGGGGTTCAGAGAGCAGGACAGAAGTACTGACTCATAAGTGTGTCTGGGCTTGGTCAGGAGAGATCCAACAGGCACAGGGGAGCGTGGATGCTCTCCTACAGACAAACAGGCTCTGGGCTTGGGCTTGGGCTGGGTCTGGAGGGGTTCAGAGAGTGCAGCGGAAGTCTCACTCACAAACTGAGCTTGGGCTGGGTTCAGAGCAGTCCAGAGGGCACAGGATAGTGGGGTAACTCTCCCACACACTCACTGGGCCTCAGCTTGGGCTGGTCTGGAGGAGTCCCAAGAGTGCAAGGGAAGTTCTTACTGGCAAGCAGGGTTTGAGATGTGTACATAGGGGGTAAAGTGGGTGCAGGTGAGTGCAGAAGCTCTCCTGCACACTTGCTGAGCATGGGCTTGTGCTGGCTCTGTACATTTACTTTTCTCAAATGGTTCAATCTCACTAACATGTAAGCCCTCCTCAGACACCTGATATAAGACCAATTTTTAAAACAGGGCCATTTTAATGTTTTCATAATTTAATAAATAATTTTCTTGATGAATGGTGTCTTGAGAGTTTTTCAGCAGTATTCAAGTTATGGCTTTTCTGATTGGTCTGTAGTCTTCAATAGGTATGAGAAGTTACTATATGGAATATTTGTCAAATTAGTAAGACTGCATTGATGGGTCCATCATTTTCAGGATTGTTGATTACCTGGACATATTTACCCTAAATAACCTTGCTTCCTTGTGTCACAAGGCCCAACTCACTCATGTTCACCTCAATCACTGTCTCTTTGGTAATAACACCCAAAATTGTATACAGTGGTTATGAAGGTTTCATCTCTTTCACATCAAGTATTGGTAGGCAAAAGGTGGCTTTCAGTTCAGGATGTGTTACAAGGGCCTTCTTAAAATGTAAGCCCATTGGCCTAATGAATCTTTCATATTTAGGTGATTTTTTTGTAAAGCCATCTCCAACAAAGCACACTTTAGTAACTATCCTCTTCCATGACTTCTTTTTTCTTTTTCCAGTTCCAATAACTTTTAATACTTCCATTTGTCCTCTGGCACAAACTTTGGCCAAAGGAATTTCCCATTTTCCTGTCTTTTCTTTTAGTTTATGTTTAATGTTGTGAAAAAGTACTTTTGTGCGAGACTGTCCCTCTTTGTGTAACATGTAGACAGGTACTGATCCTTGTGTAATTTTTTCATTGCTCTTTTGTTTGGTGTTTCCTCTTTTCATGCATCTTGATATTCTTCTTCATTTGTATTTTCTCCACCTGGCATTGTTTGTGATACAGCTTAGTCTTCAGGCCAATCTTTGTTTTTTGTTTTTTGGTTTTTTTTTTTTTTTTTTTTTTGACTTCTTTGAGTGTTCATGAGCCTATCAATTTTCCTTCTTCCTCTTTTTCTCATAGTAATCCAAGTAGTACTCATAGTGCTTATAGTGTTATTCAATATATTCATTCTCTGGCATGATGACAACTGCAGAACCATTGTGGACCACCTCAGATGTGCAAAGAAAAGTCCTCTTTAGTTTAATTTTTAAACAATTGTATCAATAAATTGACCATTGAGAAGGCAGGCAAGACAGTTCAGGAGACTAAGAACCTGCTTAGGCAAAAGCAGGGTCCAGGTTTTGATTCCTGGTCGTGCATAATGTACCAACCCTGCCCCCAGGCACATTGAACTATGACTGAGTCCAGACATGGTGGTACATGCCTGTAATTCTAGCCCTGGGGAGGCTGAAAACAGGAGAATCACTATGAGTCAGAGCTGTATAGTGAAGCCCTCTACAAAATATATTCAAAAATAACAAAATAAAGAAATAAAAAATATATTGACTATTTGTTGTTGTTTGTGGTACCAGCTATCAAACTGAGGACCTTGCACTTGCCAGGCAGGCACCTATGCTGCTGAACTACATCCCTGGCTCCTAAATTGACTATCTTCATTTGGAAAAACAGAAAGCTATTGTTGGTCCTAGCTCTCAGTAACCTATTTCTGAGCACTGAGAAAATTCATTCTATTTTTTGAGACACCTGATGTTTCTTCTGGGTAAGGGACATTGAAAGATCATTCTATTATTTGTTTAATTTGTTGGACTTCTTGCATGGACTTGGTTTCCTAAATAGCAGCATGAAGCTTCTTATCCATCTTCCCTACCATGTCTGGACTTACCTTCTTCATGTACTTATAGAACTGTTTCTTATGGGTAACTTCATCTTCTTTCACTGGATATTGCACATCATGTGCAATGTTCTGGTCCATGACACTCTTACAGTGATTCACATATTTTACTTTCAGGCCTATAAGCAGGAAATCATGCTGTACTGCAAACAACAGATACAACTCCATCCGTAGCCCTTTGAAGAGCTAAAATTTCTCACTGCTAGTGACAGTTCTGGCAAGACCTACATTCAATATTTAGGTGAAAGAACCACGTTGTCAACAATGATTTCCACAGTAAATTCATCTGCTACCACTTCCACTTGGCGTTGAAAGATCTTATTCATACCAGACCTATTTAAAGACCCCTGGGCCAGTAGGAGGTTGGTACATCGTGTTGCAGCACAATGTTTCCTGTTAAGTTCACACTGTATATGGCAGTTCCTATACATAAACTGTGCAGATCCTTCTACCTTCTTCTTCTTGGTATAAAATCTCTAAAAAATATTATTTCCATGAGTTACATGAATACTCATTCTGTACTTGGGGATTCTCACTTTATTCTCTCATGGATCATCAAGCATGGTAGTTAGTGTTTCTGTCTCATCCTCTTTTTAACTTATAGTTAGTATCTCTTACAGGAGGAAGTGTTCTTGGCCATTTAACACACCTCTTCCTGCAGAACTGTCTTTGCAGTTTGATACAGACCTTTGTTTGGGTTTTGACATTAATTCAACCTTTAACCATCCTCCATTTTTCTCCATATTTTGAAGTATTCTAAGTTATTTTAGAAACATCTTTCCTGGAGCTCTCTGACCTTCATCAACTTGAGCACAGGTATGACATTAGTCTCATAGCAATCCATTATGTCCGCTCTAGATCCCCAGGTTAGTTTTTAAGTTGGAGTCCTCCACCTCATCAATATCATTTCTTCTTTTCTCCAAATGTTGGTTACTTTTTTTTGCTCTCTAGAGTTTATTTTTTATTTTTAATAATTTTATTGAGAAACAAATAGTAATGAGACAGTTTCAAAACTCATTAGTAGGACAGTTTCAATAATTAATACATTGCATATTGTTGTCTTCTTAGTGGTTATTCATAGTACAAAATGCAGACATGATATCCTGTTCACAAACATTATTAGAAAAAATATTTCTATTTTTTGAGTTAAGAGAATATAACTGTATATATATCTTAAGTATTTTGAATATACAGATACAAAATGCTCCATTTGCATCCCCTTTTCTTTTGCTTAGTTTTGTCAGAGAAGGATATTCCATTATCATTTAAATATTGTAGGTGCGTGAATTCAGCAAAATAATCCAGTATAGTCCAGTAGTCCATAATAGTAGTTGGTTATTCGTAGGACTAGCATTGCTGGAAGTTGTTGACTTGAGCCTTTTACAACTGAGCATATTAATATGGCTTTACTTTTTATACCTCGTTTTTATACTTTTCTGCTGGATGGTTAAGACCAAGATAAAGCAAAACCTATACAACAGGAAATGTAGCTTTTGGATCTGACAAAGTCAGTCAAATCCCCTCATGATTTATCCTGAAACCCTATACTGCAGTTTGTAGATCCTTTGTCAGCATCAGTCATGTGGATGAGTCACAGCCATTGCTTGACCCTGTTACTTTTTAAGCACTTCTTTGAGAAACTTTCTGAAAATAAGTACATGCAAGCTAGTTTGTGAAATAATGTGTATGAAGGTATCTTAACCATAACCTTAAATTTGCTGACCACATGTCGGAGTATGGAAATATTTAGAAAATTCATTTTGTCTCAGATTGGGAGTTTATTTATTCATTCTTTAGGGATTCAAAATTCTAAGGCACTTTAATTTTTGTTCCTTTGCAACATTTTTTTCTCTGTCTGGAAAACTATAGAATCATCTCATTTTTGCCTGTATATAAAAATTTCTGCCTTCTAATTTATTTTCTAATCATTGTACTGAGTTATTTTAGCTGTTCTCTAATGTTTTGAATTATATCAATTTTGTTTTAATTTTTAAATATTATTTATGAATCATATGTGGATACTTAATGACTGGAAAATTTTCTTTTAAGATTGCAATTTTGTTAAGGCTTTCTTCAGTCTTATCATACATATGGCTTTCTTTTGCCTGGATCTATCTTCCTTCCTTCCTTCCTTCTTTCCTTCCTTCCTTCCTTCCTTCCTTCCTTCCTTCCGTCCTTCCTTCCATCCTTCCTTCTTCCATCTTCCTTCCTTCCCTCCTTCTTTCCTTTCTTCCTGCCTGCACCCCTTCCTTCAATCCTCTCGC
>NW_004524616.1:7350288-7359054 GCF_000260255.1 Octodon degus
TCTTCTAATCTATTCCATTGACCCTCAGTTCTATTTTGATGCCAGTACCATGCTGATTTTATCACAGTAGCCTTGTAGTATAATTTCAAGTCAGGAATTGTAATGCCTCCTGCCTTACCTTTATTGCCCAGGATTGCCTTTGCTATTCTAGGTCTTTTCCGGCTCCAGATAAATTTTAGGAATGATTTCTCTATGTCTGTTAGGTATGTCGATGGTAGTTCTGTTGGGTATGTCGGTGGTTTTTCTGTTTTGTTTGTTTGTTTGGTTGGCTGGTTGCTTTTTTCTCTTTTGGTATTTTAGCAAAGGGTTTACAGGGTGTTCAGGGTCTCACTACTAGATCGGACTTATAGTGGCCTGCGTGTTTACAGCCTCCCAGAGCTGGGATTGCATTGTGGAGCCCCACACCCAGTATTGCTTGCCATCTCAATGCACCCCCAGGGTAGGGCTGGTACAGCAGGCCCATGGGAGATCATTTATTTTAAATGTGTGGATTCTTCCATGACTTGATTTTCTGAGATTAGCTTGTTTTGCTTCACGTAATGATTTCCCCACTTAAATTGTTGTAAGTGGCAAGTTTTCATTTTTTCATGGTTGTATGGTGCATCATTGTTACATACACCACACTTTCTTTATCTATGCACTTGCTGGTGGATGCTTGGGTTTCCATTCACTGTTTTCTATAATGACTCCAGTAATACACATCCCCACCAATCATGTCTTAAGACATTGCATATGATGCTCTTTTTGTCAATGATGCAATTGCCTCACACATCGACTTGAATCCACACTTACTTCATTCAAGTCTACTGTCTCCTTCTTACAAAGAACTTCCCAGGTTACCATGTTCCAGATAGCAAACTCCTCTTACTCTGATACTCTCTTTGTTCTTTGTCCTTCTTTATTCTTCAATGTAACACATATCATAATTTGACACATGCTGTATTTTCAGTTTTGTTAATTTTGTTTCATAAAAAAAAAAAAAAATAAGGGGCATGGCGCTTTGCTGTGCACTGCTTTATTCCTAGCACCTACAATTATACCTGATATATGATGGGTCTTTGTTAAATGTTGACTGCAATGCCTTTTCTTTTCTTTTTCTTTTTTCTTTCTTTCTTTTTTCTTTTTTCTTTTTTTTTTTGTGCGGAACTGAACCGGGGATTGAACTCAGGCCCTTGTGCTTGCCAAAGAAGCACTTATTGCACTGAGCCATCTCCCCAGTCCCTGCAAAGCATTTTCTAAGGTATTTGCAATTATTCTTGTGCTGATCACTATACTCACACTTGCACTGGAGTTCACATTGACACCTGAATTTTTTTATGTATTGTGTTGCCTGATGTTTGAGTAACAAAAATATGCCAAACTCTAGTGACAACACTTAAATATTAGATGGATAATGTATAATGTTGCATAGAAACAAGATTAAGTTGAGATAATAGAATATTTTCAGAGAAAGGAAGAATAAATACCTGGCCATAAAATGAAATGAATACAGAAATATCTCTGCCCACCTACATAATGACAATGTTGATATAAATCAATAATTGCAATGTATTGAGTTTCGTGGGGATTTATGTGAACACTTTTTTCTTGCCTACTTTACCTTAATAGCTGGAATAATCCATCTTTGTAACTCAGGCATGTTAAAATTAGTTTAGCATATTCTGAAGTCTTATTTAAAATGAAAAATAATGTTGGAGTAAAATAGGAGGTAGTAATAATTTTCTTGAATATCTCTCCCCAAGGAATGTTCTGCTTGTAGTACTACATTGAGTTGATATGAAATCTTATTAAAAGAAAATGAAAGGTCTGTAAATGATTGTTTGTTTTAAACAAGAGCAGGAATGCATGATTTTTATTCCCCAGAGGGAAAATATGCAGCAACTTGGTTCTACTCTTTCCATTGTAGAAGCCAGAAGTAATTTCCTCATAAGCAATTCCATGCTTTTCCTCCAAGCCCTTTATTAAGTATTTTAACAGCAAACTGATCACAAAAAGAAAAAAAATGCATGGATATACAACAAAAATGAATATTTAGATTATTTAGATTGAAAAGTAAGTCAATATGATGTACATAATTAGTATTTTAAACATATACTGAGATTTTCTTGGTAGTCTAACAAACAGTTTAAGAGGTTTGTGGGAAAATAAGTTCTTGTGTTGTTAGGGTGTTGTTTCTGAGATATATTGATTTGGTCAATTATGTAATTTATTATAACACATGCAATTTTACATGTCTTGTTCTACTTCATGCACCATAGACTGAAGTTTATAGAAATTTACTGATAGCTGTCTGATAATATTTTTGTTTTATGTATTTGTGTGAAAGTGAAAAAATAAAGACATTTGGAATTTTATACATATATGCATGGCACTTTTCTTATCTATTCACTCAGTAAGCAGTGAATTACTGAGAGAGATGCACACACACACTTGTGCATACACACAGACACGCACACACACAGAGAAGATATGACATCATTCACACAATTATTGAAAACCTTTAGTGAGTGTCCTTGATAGTTTTCCTATAGGAAACATATTTTTAGCCTCTGGATCCATTCTGAGAGTACTATATTTAAGATGCACTAAAATCTTGTTTGTAGACATTAAATATGGTTTCTTCAAATTATCTGAGCACTCTAACCAAACTAGCAAATATTTGTGAAGCAGCATACATTCATATATCCTGCTACTTTTATAGTCTCTCAAGACACATCAAGTTGACACATTCGAAAAAGTTCTTTGACTAAAAGAGCATCATGTGCAATGTCTTAAACATGATTGGTGAGAATGCATATTAGAACAGTCATCATGCAAAATGTTGTGAAGGCTCTCACAGGTAAATACAGCTTCCAGATACTGTGATTATACAGCAGAGTATCTGCCTGTTGTCAGCATGTGATGATCCCCCACCTGTAAATCAGGAGGAAGTGTATCTTCAGTTAGTTCTACTTATTTATTGCCCTGTTTCCTTAGGGGTATGGTGATGTAAACATAGTAGAGAGGTCATAGATAGAGATACATGGAGCATATCATCAATCATCTTCTCAGAAAGTTTCCTTCGATCTTAGTCTGAAGCTAATCTGAAAAATGCCACCAATATCATCACCATCAATGGAATGCTGTTCTATGTGCCAAGCCTCATGATTTAATAGAAAAGACAAGCCCCAGTTTATAAAAAACATAGCATGATTATTTTATATATCAACCTGATGTTTCTTACTACTGAGGTTTAATACCTAAATTTTCTTCATATTCTTCTTTTCTCTTTCTTTCTTTCTTTCTTTCTTTCTTTCTTTCTTTCTTTCTTTCTTTCTTTCTTCTTTTATTTTGTATTGAGCACCTTGTAGATAGGGTGTTCTGGTTCTCACTACTAGATTGGACTCATAGTGATCCGCCTGTTTCCAGCCCCCCAAGAGCTGGGATCACAGACACGCACCACCATGTTTGGTCTCAGTCATCATCTCAGCACACCCTGGGGACAGGGCCGGCACAACAGGCAAAGGATCGAACCCCCTGCACCTGCACCGGCGTCTGCTGATCTATTTGGCTGTCCCTTTTGCTTTTCTTTTTTTTTTCACTTTTCTGTTGAGTGCCTTCATCAATATAATCCTGAAAATATCTATACAATCATGGAAAAATAACTTAATCAATAAGATAATCAAATTTTCAAAGGTAACAAAAGATAAGAGTGCATAAGTGCATTGTTAACATCCTCTAATTTATGTTTGGTTTCCAATTAGTGTATTAAATCTTATTCCCCCTCTATGCTGTTATTTCAGGTTTTAAAACAGCAACCATTTTTCTTAACTTTACTGTATTTCTTTTCATCATTTGGCATCCTTGTCTCTAAATCCCAGTCATTTCTCTGTGGCTTCTAGCTACCAAAAATGGTTGGCTGCTATTACATTCATTAATCATCTAACTTTCCTTCCTGTACTATTTTCCAAATTCCATTCATTCTCAAATAAACTGCTGATACAGAAGTTTTATCTCCAATCTATGTATAGAAAACCTAACCCAAAATTTTACTTGAAACATTTTTAGTTGAGTATGTGAGTTATAGAATCTCAACACATTCAGAGTCATCACATTAAAATGACTGAGTTCAAAACCAAGAAGATTCAAACTCTAACACAGTTACAAAACTTACATGACCTAATATCTTGCTCCTAGAATCTTTCCAACACTTTTATAGTGATAGGACATGACAATTGGAATTCTGGGAAGGTGGCAGAATGGTAAACAGCAGCAAATCAGCCTTTCCAAATTTAAAATCCAGACATTAGAATATAAAAAAAAGAAGAAGAAGAAAAAAAGAAGGATGGAGACAAATCACTGGATCCCCTAGAAAGGACCTGAAGCAAGCATTGGATCCCACAAGGAGAGTGAAGAGACAGACCTTGTTATGGTTAGAGTTTACAAGGGAACAGATTTAATAGAATAAACACAATTGATAGGATTGTTTCAACATTGACTCAAAAAGTCAAATGCAAAAAGAGCACAAGAAATCTGTTCATACACTAGACACTCAAGAAATCAAGCTGATAGCCTGATTCCCATGGCAATGTCCTGAAAAATGCATCTCAAGACCTAGAAACCATGGCAATGTCCTCTACCAGTCCAACCATAGGCCTAGATTCCACAACAAGGTATCATGGAAGTGTGCATCAAGGATCTGCACTGGGAAGGGCCAAAGGTCAATGGTGGAAGTTAAAATGTTTGCACCAATGGGAAAAAGTATCTCTGTTAGTAGGCAGAAGAATCTCCCTTGGAGAAAGGACATGATGGTCCAAGTAGAGAGTAGAGCACCTCTGAAGTCATCCTTAGTGACAGCATTAACCCAAGCAGATGAGACGATAAAAACAGCTAAGTTCATATCAGGAGAACCAGAGTTACAAGTTTCTTCAGGAGAATCAACACCACAATATCTTCCCCTCTAATTCTCCTTTTATGTTGTTGGCAACAATTCTCCAGTGGGACTTCTATATCTAGGACCAAGCTGATGCAAGTCAGCTGGGTGTTACAAGCTGACCATTCGTTAATCTACCATCAACCTCATCTAGAAGAAAGGGGTAGAAAAATGCACTTTCTCCCTGACTCTGTATCATGGCATGAAAGATGAGACTTAAATCTATAAAGACACCAAAAAGGTGGAGGGTTTCAGAAGCCTCAAGGCTAAAATTCACCATTAAAATGGAGCAGTGGATGCTATGATGTACAGCAGCTGGTGAGAAACTTAGTCCACACATTCCCTAGAGAGGGTAGTTGGTTAGATGCTGTTTTAGAGAAAGACAAACTGAACTTGGGACTAGGAGCAAATGTTCAAGGTTCCTAGTGACTGAGTGAGGCACACCTGCAGGAGACAACCAGAATAAGAAAACCGAGGTAAGACCAGCAAGACACACCCAGAGTACTGAACTAAGGACTCCACCCCTCAAGCAGAGCACAGGATCAGCCTGGACTTCTGATTGGTGGTAGTACCAACCTATTCCCATTGCAGGCTTTCTGGGATCATCTAACAGGGTTCTGGACTCTGAGTCTATCCTTTGTCTACCAGTGTCAACAGAGTTATAACTGAATCAGACACTACAACAAAACTGTAGACTCCACAAGATAGTCATAGGCTTGAAATGACAGAGAAATTTTGCTTTCTTTTCTTTTCTTTTCTTTTCTTTTCTTTTCTTTTCTTTTCTTTTCTTTTCTTTCTTTCTTTCTTTCTTTCTTTCTTTCTTTTTCTTGACTATTTGTTTTTATTTTTCTATGACTGTGTACATTATTTTTAGTTTGTTTTGTTTTGTTCTTATTTTATTTTCTCCTTTATTTTCCTCTTGTCTCCTTCCGAAGTTCTCCCAAGACTGTACATCTTTCTTTTTCATTTAGCATTGCTTCTAATCTCTTTATCTTTTTTATTTTTCTAATATTTCTTATCCCTTTTAAATTTTCTTCCTTGCATAAAAAAATGCTCTCTTGATGGCAATATAATTATGGAGGGTATATAATTTTCTAAAGTATGTTATATAAGTATAAGTCTTGTAACTATTAAAAATACTAAATTAGCAGTTACAACAGTTAGTCATTAGCAGTTACACCAGTTAGTCATGTGATTAATGATGTGATTATTCCTGACTGTAATACTTTAATCAAGGTAGCATATTTCTTATGATCAGTTGTTCTTCCTTATATGTTAATGCCAAGATTGTCTAGGGATTACAGATAGATATATCATACTACAATACAAAAGAAGTAGGTGCTAAGCCAAATAGACAGCAACCTCATATTCCTAATAATTTGAAGAGGCAATATCTTGAGACAGGCTCAAAAGCCAAAAATATATAGAAGAAATCTTTCTGTAGTGCTAATTTCCTAAGGTGGTCTCAATAATAGTACTAAGCTACTTATAGGTAATTTACAACTATCAACAGAGAAAACAAATTTTAAAAAATACAAAATGAGTATACATAGAATCAAGGTGTAATGCTTGATTACAATCAACTTGCCCAAGACAAACGCAGGGGTCTTGAGGAAGGAGAAATAAAAAAGTCACCCAACTGAACTTTCCAAAATGATGTCAGTAGAAGCAACAAAGCAGAGAAATAAGTACCAAGGGAAAAAAAATCAGAAATATATTCTAGCTAATGATAACTAAATAATTGATGATCATAATCAAGGATATGGTTAGTCAGTCTAGATACAAATTAAAAACACAAAGGAAGCAGCAAAGTAATGGAAATATAAATGTCTAATATGGGAAAGGATTAAATTCCATGAAACAGATTCAGATAAATATTCAGGAGATTAAATATTTAGCAATCCAAAATTATGGGAAGAATTGAAAGCACTCCTATAGGGAAAACTTATGAGGGTGAATTCCCACTTCAGAAAAACAGAGCAAGATCAAATAAATAACCTAATGATTAATCCTCAGCTTCTAGAAAATAAAGGAAAAAAAGAAAGAAAAATTTCTTTTTTATCTTACTTAAATTTCTAAACAATATGGACATTTAATAAAACATTTCCAAATATTCTTCCACAAATATATAAGTTGCATATTACTGGGTTTCCATAACTGGATAGAGTGCACATTGTCAATAAAATGTCGGGATGTTTTAGAACACAGCCCATTTAATAATCATTTCTATCATTTTAAAGATTGAGATAACTCTCTTTTGATGATACATTGTGATGTCAGAACACACTATGATGAATTAATCATTTTAATAAAACATGACAATTTTATGAGCTTAAAGTAATACTAGCTTCAAAATTAAAAGTTTCTTAGAGAAGTAGTTGTTTTTCATTTAGGAGAGGATAGCAGTTATATTTTATTACAACACAGCAGCAAAGTTCCAATAAAGACTTGAGCAATGAATCTTAGTGCTTTTAATATGAATAAATGTTAGAATGGAGAATCAAATCATACCAATGCTCTCAACATATTTATACATGCAAGTTCTGTGGGAATTAAAAACCATGTGCAAATTACACATAAAAATAGCATATAATATATCTGGACCAGTAATATTTGTTTGTCTAACTACATGACTCTTCCAGAGTAGTAAGAAAATATATGATGAAGTGCTACAGAGTAATAAAATGTGAGCTCCAAAGGTACGATTGCCCAGCTCATGCAACTACTAACTGGATGACAGGACGACTAGCTTTCTCAACATTGCATTTGTTAACTATAAAAGTGAGAGCTGTAATATTCTACAAGGTAATGGATTGTTGGCATGAGGAAATGTGTAGAATAATTAATTACAAAAGATGCTTTCACCTTGACTTTTCCCTACTAAATAAGATGATGAAGTTTAAAATATCCCAACAGAGGCCATAAGAGCCTAATTTCCATGCATCTTGAAAAAATATGAGGTTCTCAAAACAAACTCAGAGAATTTGTGGGTCTTGAAATAAATATCTTAGTGTTTACTTGTGGCCATACCCTTAAAATCTTAACAAGATGCTACTAATTCACAAATCCCATTTGAAGACCACTTTCTAGTTGTCTAATGAACTATCTGCGGTTTATGAAAATATCTACAAATACATATTTAAAAACTGTAGCTTCTCTCTGCCTTTAAAAGCAATTAGGGCCAGTGAGATAGCACAGTGGACTAAGCACATGCTTTGGCAAGTGCAAGGACCATGGTCCAATCTGTGTCCCACATGCAGCACCCACTCCACCCACAAGGCATGCTGAGCTGGTGACAGAGTCCAGACATGGTGGCACACACCTATAATCCTAGCAGTGGGGAGGCTGAAAACAGGAGGATCACTACAAGCCCAAGATGTATAGTAAGACCCTGTAACAAATACATAAATAAAAAAAAGAAAAGGCAATAATTCACTCTTAATCTAGAGATGACTTCATCATAGCTGATAGGCTACCCTCAATTGTGCTTATGCTTAGAAAACAATTCATTTGTTAAACTTTCTTAATTCCTGAATTGATGCCCTAAAAGTGCATCTTCTCTTTCCGGGTAGAAAGCTGATCAGCAGAGGAAATATATGGCTATTTTATGAATCATGTTCTCATACATCTTTGCATTCTACAGTACAGGTAACACAATAATTTTGCACGTGCATTGATTTTGGTGAAAGAGGAATATAATGAGGAGAATTCAATCAAGACTTTAAATGAAAATGAGCATCTTAAAAGCCACAATTTTCGAGACCCAGTCCTAGCCCAGATCCGGTGAGTGTGCGGAGAGCTTCCTGCTACCCTGCACCGGTGGGGCTAGTCGCAGCCCAGGAGCAGCATGGGCC
>NW_004524616.1:7359154-7360988 GCF_000260255.1 Octodon degus
AAATGTGGTCTAAAATTATGTTCAAAGTTCTGAGAACACAGACAGAATTGCTCAACTAAGTAAATGTGATATGGAAGAACTATTTAGTTGTAGATTTTAGAAAATCTTATCTGTCAGCACATTTAACCTTTACCTGTCTTTTTTGCACTGTATTCTAAACTCTGTCTGGAGTTTCAGCTGAAGGAGATAAGATGAATTATGGTTCACACGTATAATGTATTATTCCCATTTTCAGAAAATTTCCCCTAATCTCAGTGATACCTGGCAGTGCCTTCTAAGTAATTTACCCTCATCAACAAAACAATACAACGCAAAGAAAAACAAAACAAAACTTGTTAAAGTAACTTCCAGCTCCCAAGTCCATTTGTTTACTCATCCATTCATTGTGGTGGCTGAAATCTAGTTCAGAGCCTCCATACTGAACTCCATCCAACTCTAGTCCATTTTAGCTTTTTAAATTTTAAGACAGGATCTTGCTAAGTTACTGGATGATACTTTGTGAGCCTTCTACCTCATATTCCCAGAATGCTGGAATTGAATGGGTAACCAAGCCTATTTCCAAATGTTTGATATCTTGTTTCTTCCACTATTCTTCATATTCTTATGAGTTCCAACTTAATAAAGATGGATATGTTCACTCTCTACTTTTAGTAGGACTTGTTGATCACTTCTCTTGATTGTGTTAAATTACCATGGTGTTGTGGCAGATGGTGTCCCTTAATTATTTTAAATTAATTTGAGCCTTTAATCTTTCACGTGTAAGGAACAGATGATGAAGGTAATGGTGATGATAGTGATGACAGGTAATTGAGTATTTCTGCCAAGGAAGACCCTGCTTGATTCCTTACAGAGAAAAATGCCTTCAACTATAGATTAACACAGTATAAGGTAGGTTTCAATGTATGTACTATACCTTTTCTTGTTTTTTAGAAACAGGTTCTCACTCTGTAGTTCTAAATGGCCTTGAACTCATTATGTAGTCTAGGCTAGTCTCAAACTTACAGCAATCCTCCTGCCTCAGCTTCCCAAGTACTGGGATTGCAGTTGTGGGCCACCATACCCAGATAGCCACTCTTCGTATTTCATCCTTGAAGGAAACATAGATTATATAATAACTTAAACTTGCAATGTAAAAGATTCTCTTAAAGCATTTTACCTCATCATTTACTCTCTGCAATGGCTGTAATGAAATATGATGCTCTACAGTACAAGTGTTTTCTGCTTATACCTAGCTTTGATGAGCATGTTCACAATATTTTGCCTGTAGTTTTGATGTCTGGCAGATTTCTAGCAGAACAAGAATTACCTGTATAAAGACAATTTTATTCTACTTTTAGCTTTTTAAGTGTCTCATCAATTTTAAGTGTTTTGTCCTTTATCAAATTAGAGCTTATTGCATATTATCCATTTTTTATAATATCCATTTAATTGAAATGTAAAAATTGATAATATAATTGATTATATTAACAAATCTTATAATGTTGAATTCTCTCTGAATTTCAACAATTAAGTGTATTTGCTCCAAATGTACTGTGAATTTTATTCTGTATAAATTTCAAATATTGGCAGCTATTTCCATATAAAATTAAAGAACAATTTTAAAATCGTGTAATATTTTACCTGATTTTGGTCTGCTACATAAAAATCATTTGGAAAAAATTCATGACTGGCAAGATATCTCAGCAGACTAAAGCACCTGTTTAGGCAAGCTTAGACAAGTGCAGGGACCACAATTCAATCCTGGCACCAGATGAGTGGGCTGAACCAGCTGCAGAGTCCAGGGTTAGTGGTGTGTATCTGTAATTCCAGCACTGGGGAGGCTGAAAACAGGAGG
>NW_004524616.1:7361093-7362800 GCF_000260255.1 Octodon degus
AAGTAGGTGCTTTAGACCACTGAGCCATCTCTCCAGCCCCCCAAACATATTTTTAAAAAAAATTCTTTATGAGGATAGTATGAACCAGTATATCTTATTTTAGAAACTAGGTAGAACTCACTAATCTAGGGTCTAGTTAAAAGAGAAAACAAGTTTATATGTGTGTGTGTGTTTATAATATATCTATCTATATCTATATCTATATCTATATCTATATATATTTCCACACATCCATACATTGTATACAGGTGGTGTGGGGATTTGGAGAAATTATACAAAGATTTTACCCAGCTGTTATTAGCTGATAATTTTAATAGTTTAGGTGTGTATATTTTCCTGACTTCGGCAGGAACAGGCAACTATCTCACTGATACTTGCCTCCAACTTCTACTCATTGTTGTTGGTGTTTTTTTTTAAAGTCCATACTCTATCTGATCCTACATATTCTTAAAAGATGGAATCAGAACTGTGAGGACGAAGAGCCTTTGATTGATTCTGCGGTAGCTCGTAGTGAAGCCAACTATAGCAGAACAATTGCTACATGCTGCACTTGTGTGGTCTGACTTTTTGCCCTAGAGCCAGGGGTTTGGTTAACTCACCCCCCCCCCAAATTCTTCAGTGCTTTATTTGTAGCTCCTGGCTATGAATTATTTCCACTAGAGTCTTTGCTTTTTTAAAAAACATATTTCAATATCCAGGCATGGTGATGCATGCCTGTAATCACAGTACTAAGGAGGATGGGGTAGGAGAATTGTTGTGAGTTTGAGACCCTTCCTGGACTACAAAGTGAGCTCAATGCCAACCTGAACTGTATGGTGAGACCCTATCTCAAAAAGATAACAAAATATATTTCAATAACTATGTGTGGGGCTGGGGAGATGGCTCAGTGGAATAAGCGCTTCCCTGGCAAGCGCAAGGGCCTGAATTCAATCACCGGTTCTGAAAAACAAAAATCAAAAAACCCTATGTGCATCGTGTAATGATTATATCAGATTGATCATACAGTATCTCTTAAAATACTTCTCATTATATGATGATGAATATTTTCACAACTGAGAATAGTAAGGTCAGTGAGATAGCTCAGTGAACTAACACTGCTTAGTTCAGTTCCCAGTCCCACATGCAGTCCCAGTCCTGTGTTAGGGCATGCTAAGCTGGCGACCAAGTCCAGGCATGGAGGGACATGCCTGTTACCCAGGGCTGGAGAGGCTAAAAATAGGATAACTCCGACTCTGAGCTGCCTAGTGAGACCCTATACCAAATACAGTAAAAAAATTCAAATTGAAAATATCTTTATGAAATGTACACCACATCATTGTTTTTTATACTTATCATACTGTCTGTACTGTTCAGTTATACACTAGAAGTTCTTATTCTCATCTGCCTCTAACACGGTACCTATCTTTACACTTTGCTCTTCCCCTAAGATCCACTCTCCCAGCAACTGGTAACCAACTTTCTCCTGTCAACTTCCATGAGATCATTTGTTTTGCTTTTTGTCTTTTTTGTTCTTTTCTGGTTTATTTGCCATAATTTTATTGATAAACAAATAGCAATGAGACAGTTTCAAATCAAATTGGTAGGACAGTTTCAATAATTAACACACTGCATACTTTCTTCTTAGTGGTTAATTGCTGTACAAGATGCGGACTCGACATCCTATTTACAAACACCATTAGAATAAATCATTATACTCATTAACAGAAT
>NW_004524616.1:7368704-7370850 GCF_000260255.1 Octodon degus
CAGTATCTCAAAAGGGAAAGACATGTGACTAAGAGAACAAGAAGAACATAGAGGGACCAAATGATAAGGATCAGATGTCTGTAGATCACTACATATTACCTACTAGTTTAGGATGCTAGAGTTTGCATGAGATGCTATTCATTATCAGAATACAGAAACAATGGGCCAGGGAGATAGCTCAGCAGAATAAGTGCTTGCTGGCAAGTGCAAGGGCCTTTGTTCAATTCCCAGTTCTGCATAAAAAAAGAAAAAGAATCCAGAAACAAGACTAAATAAGATTGATGTTATCACACCCAGCATTTCCGATACGATAATTGGCATAGCAAATGCTAGGTACACAAGAGACATATACTATTTGTTAAGGTTTTAATTCAGAAACAGAATTACCAGGGAATATATATTGTTCTACCCAGGGTTAAGCCTGTTACAAGTTGCCACCAAGAATCAGGGTTGGGTTTTCACCTGTAGTTTGCTGCCATACATGCAAATCACTTCAGAAAATATCCCAGAGTCTCACCAAGAAATATGCTAAACTCATCTGCAAGGCTTTTCTCTTTCAAGTCCTATTGACATATTGTGATATATAGTCATAGATGGGATGAGAAAGAATGAGGGAAACTGAAGTGGACTGGGCTAAAATGATCCAGTTCTAAAGCAAACATGTACACATGCCTTTGGCAAATGGAACTACTGACCACCCAGACCAGGACAGCCAGCTGGGCATGCAGGTGCACACACGCTTTTGGGGGACAGAGTAATCACGAGACCAGAAACATGAAAATATCTGAAGCAGCAGGAAAGTGCCACCAGCTGGGCTTTGGAGAATGCAACCACCAGAAGACAAGCCCTAGCTTCCACATCTAGAGGTCAAGATGAACACCATACCTAGCATAGTTCTGTGGCCAACTAGGCTGGAGTACACAGCATGTTTCTGGGATATGATGCGGACACTATCACAGAACTGTACACACCAGAGGGATTTTACTATTTTTATTCTCTCTTCTTTGTATGACTGGCTATCCTTTTCTTGTCTGGTTGGATGTTGTCTTGTTTTGTTTGTGTTTGTCATTATCTTTGGTATTATTCCTCTCCTTTTTCTGGTTACCTTCTTTTTCTTCTTTCTTTTTCTACTTTTCTTTTTCATTCTCCTCTTTCTCCCTACTTCTTTCCACTGTTCAGGTGTCTTACTTTTTTTGTCAATTATCCTCTTTCTTTCTTTCTTTCTTTCTTTCTTTCTTTCTTTCTTTCTTTCTTTCTTTCTTCAACTACTTCTTGAATTTAAACTTTTATGTGAATAAACATTGTCTCTTCCATTTTGATTATTCCTTTACATTCTGTTTCATTCCTTTCCTCCTGTGTCTTCCAGCTTCCCAAAACCCTGGTGATCATCTTTGACTTCCATACCTGACCATACCATATTTGACCTTATTCACCACTTTATGTTTCTCCCTGCCCATCTTGAGCCCCTCTCCTAAACGAAAAATAAAATCATTCCACTAAGGGGAAAATCACTGCACACAAGTACATGGTATATGTTTGATTTTGTTACATAATTTAAGAGTTTGTTCCTGTGGTTGGATGTAGCAGGTTAATGGTTACCATAATTTGTCAATACTTAAGGTGTATTTGAAACTACTGTTCTTACGACTGTACTACTTCATCTGGGATGTCATATATGTTATAATCAGTTTTTCCACTCTTGTATGATAGCACTGTGATTGTATCAGGTCATAACAATCACCATAGCCCAGTACCCAAGAATTGGGTGCTTAGCCGAATAGTAACTTTCAAACAGAGAAGGTGGTTCTTGGGATAGCTATAGAGAACCACTTAGATCTAGAGGACATCCCTGAAGAACAGACATCTCCTAGGGAAGTCTCAATACTAGTGATAAAGCTATCTATCATAATAAATCAGCAAGTATCAACATAGAAAACAAAGTGACAAGGTGCTGAGTTAAAATGTGACCCAAGACCCCCATCCCACCCAGACAAACTTGTTTTAGTGTCACCATCAAGAGGTTTTCCTTTGCTTTTCTTTGGAATAGTATGTGGCAATGGAAATGCTTGATCTGTGAAAGTTGGAAGAATTCTCCAGAGCACCTTGCACCCAGAGTTTGCTTGCTTGCTCGCTTGCTTGCCTTTCT
>NW_004524616.1:7371766-7410214 GCF_000260255.1 Octodon degus
AAAAATAAATTATATTTGAAATGGGATATTAGACAAGAAATAAAAGTTATTAGAAATAAACACAATAAGGATAGGAAAGGAAGAAGTGAAATTATCATTACATACAAACGACATGGTACTCTATAGAGAAGACTTCAAAACTCCACCCATCAACTTTTATATTAAATAGCCAAATTCAATAGCATAGCTGAATAAAAATTCAACACTCAGAAATCAATAGCATTCTTATGTACAAAAAACAAACCACTAATAGAGAAATTAAGGAAACCACACACTTCACAATAGCATCCCCCAAAAGAAATGCCTAAATAATCTGAAAAAGGAAGTAAAAGATCTATATATTGAAAATTACAGTACTTTGTGAAAGGGAAATATATTTTATAATTATATTTATTATAGTTGTAACTACCATGAAAGCAGTGAGTGATGCACTAAGTTTCAGAAGAAAGCTATCCCTTTGTAAGTAGGTAGAGCAATATCAGCATTCACATGTGAAGAAAGCCTGGTTTGAATACAGATCAGGATGCAAATGTTGAACACTTAGACTTTGGAGAAGTGTTGCATGCAAAAAGAGAAATTATGGGACCTTTGACAGCTTTGTGAACTGGCAGGATGGATTTCCTCTGGAAGAAAGTCAAATGCAACGACAAATAACTCAGTCAATAATTCTGTACCATTTAATTTTGCTAAGGAAACAGAAGAGCTATTTAAAAAAATCACAAAGTACATTAGTGAGATGATTACATTCTGCAACCTACATAGAGTTAAAACTAATGTTGTCCTAATAGTATGTAAAATTCTTGCTAAGGGATGTTTCAAAGAGATGCTACCTCAAGGAATCAGCGTTTTAGTAAATCACAGGTGATTTCAGTCCATTTATAGCTCAACCTAGTTCTAGTGCAACATATGGTGGGAAGATTCTGAATGATGACTTCAACCAAGCCGCTAGACAGAAAGAGGTTGGCACTATCGTGGAATCAAACAAAGCATCTGCATTTTCTCTCCATTATTGATATATAAAATTCCCAGAATGCAAAAATTAATGGAAAAATTAAGAAGCAGGATAACGTAATAATAATCAAAAGGAGCAGTCAATAGAAATACTCCAGATAATTTCATTGAATTAAAAGGCAAAGACTTTAGGGTCACTATTAACAATATCAAATAGTTCTGGATAGAAATTTTAGATCTTAAAAATTCAATAGCAAAATATCAGTGAATTATTTTAGTTTTCTAGCATTGTTCAAGCTGCTTTTTATATCATAATCTAATGATAACTGGGTAAAGCTAGGAGTTAAATCCAAAATGAAATATCAGGTAAAACTAAAATTAGAAAGACTTCACTATGTCAGATACATTGTAAAAATGAGGGCTCTTGAACAATGAGGTGAGAAGGTGAGGAAAACAGTAAACAATTGAATAGCAGTTTGTACATACTAGAAAAATTAAACATACACCTATTTTGTGCTCTAGCAACTGTACCATTTGTATTATATGCCCAAGAAAAACATGCAAGATTTAGTCATGATCTCCTCAAGCTAAAAAAAGATCTAAAATGTCTACATATGTGTAATTAATCAAAATTTTGTGATGCACTCATAGAACAGGATATTATACAAAAATACAAAGGCAAAATAGCTGATGTAAATAATCATCTATACAAATTACAGAATTATTTCAATTAATTAGCTAGTTTATTAATTAATTTGGTACAGGGTCTCATTGCATAGCTTGGACTTGTAGTAGCGATCCTCCTGTCTCAGCCTTCCCAGCACTGGGATTACAGGCACGCCTCACCATGCCCCAATATCGGTGACTAGCACAGCTTGCCTGGGGCTCTGGGGTCAGCATGGTGTGTAGTACTGGGGATCAAACCTTGATCCTTGCACTTGTCAGGCAGGTGCTTAGACTGCTGAGTTATCTCACCAGCTCTAAAACTATTTATTGAGTAAAAGAAGCCAAGTACTAAACTTTACATATTGCATAATTACCTGTGTATAAAACTCAGAATGAGAAAACTAATATATGTTGATGGAATTTAGAATAGGATTACCACTTAGTGAATAGTTGGTTATTTTCTGAAAAGTGATACCAGGAAGCTAGTGTAAAGAAGGGACACATCTTGATCTGGGTTTAGTAATGTAAGCATGACAAAAAGTCATCAGACTGTGTGGTAAGATATGTGCATATTATTATATACAAATTTATCACAATAAATAAAGGAGGATTCACCTTAGCATAGGTTATTAGAGGAGAAAAACGACATTTGTACATGTTTGGGATATAAACAAAATTGGACAATAAAAGAAAACTAAAAAAACCTATAAATATGTGTTTGGAAATTATCAGAATATTAGACATTATGTATTAATTGACTCATTATCACAATTTTGAGGTCTTTTCTGGAAATGGTTTATACAGTCTGGTATCGCAGTGCCCTTTATTTGAATCCTTGGTGCTGTCACATCCTATCTGTGGAACCTAGGTTTAAAGCTTATTCTGACATTTCGTGTGGTCATTGTAAAATAAATTCAACCATAATACCTACCTGATAAGATTTTGAATAAAATGAATAAATTTCAAAACTATTATTTGTAATATTTTCACACCTGTTTCTTTTTGAGATACTAATATCGATTTAAGAAATAACCTAAGTCTCCATTTTAAAGGAGGTCAGAAATAACAAGTGAATCATTATTTCACAGAACAGTATTTCTTGGAATTTACTCTAAAAAGAGAAAACATATCTAGAAAGATAAGCTCAAATCTCTTAGACAGATTTGGAAAAGTACTTCATGCGTATTTATTCATGGAAAGCCACAATTTTACAAACAGTATGTTGAAAATTTTCACAAAATTGAAGATAAAGGTCAGAAAGTTAGTATTTGATCATGACCAAAAAAACCCCAAAAAACCAAATTGAGATTCCCTAATCCTTCCTGTTGTCTATCCAGCTCTGTTTACAGAACAGATTCCAGCATGCTTAGGTATGGCAGCTCTTCTTTGGCCTTGTTTGGAGGTCATTACTGTCTGTTCTCCTTTGTCTCTAAGAATGTGTTCTGACATCCCTGAATTCCCAGTGGATTTTTCCATAGTGACAGTGCAGAGATTTTGCAATGGCTTTTTGGTCTTTTTCCTCTTTTTCTAGATTACTAGTTTCTTCACTTTATAGTCCTCTTTTAAACAACTTCATATTACGAGTTAGTGCGGTAATGGGAGAACTATAATAAACACACTCATACAAATTATAGGATGACTAAGTTTAGAATTCATAAAACATCAAACAAGTCAGGGAACACAGAGAAAGCTGAAATTATTAAAACATATATTCTTCAAATTTAATACACAATATCAAAGACAGGACAGTAGCATCTACCTAAGGGAAGACGTTGAGAAACAAAAGCACAGTAGTAGATTTTCACTCATAAATTACAAAATAACAGCCAGATATTTAGAGCTATTTATCAAAGCTTACTTAGGAAAAACAATCAGTGATTACGATGAAGTGTAATGGGCTTCAAGTTTAGAAAGGATATTCTTTTTTATTATAACAGAAAGAAAGAAATGAAAACACCAATTCTAAAATGCCAGTATTGAAAATTAACATTCATACCACAAATAATGAAAAGTGTATAATTTAGAATTGTTCTTTTTATGAAAGACAAACATAAATTCAAAAACAGAGGGGATGATGACATAGAAAACAATAAGATGAAAATTTGTCAGATTTGTAAGAACAATTATATATTGTCTATTGGAATGTCAGTGATCTTGCTTGGTTTTAGGAAAAATTTTTTTTATGTACTAGAACTAGCATTCTTTTATATAAAATTTTTCTTTTTATGTCATTTTAAGAGCCCCTGATAAACAAAAATAATGCTTCCACCTACTTTAGAGGTTTCAGATAATCACAAAAAAATGTAAAGCCACTGGTTAAACACACTTTTTTTGAGATTTAAGTTTTGTGATGTTTTCATATTTTTATCTAACTAAAACTTTTGATCGACACAATCCATGTAATGACATTTACAGCATGCCAGGAATCCTTTGTTTCTGTGACAGAGTGACAGGCTACTTTATAAAAAGTATTTATGAGGTGCCCTTTAAAACTTATTTTCCCAAGTACACCCACCATCTTCAGAAAAAAAAATGCAATATTTTTCTCCATAGTTCAATGTATCATTTTTTTTTTCAATTTGTTCTATTCTGGAATTAAAGTTTCAAGCTTTAAATAGAGCCAGCATTTCTGCTGTGGTCAACCCCAGGTTTCACGAGAACAATTTTCATACCATAAGGAAATGTATGATGCATTTTTAAAAATGCAAATTCTTTGCAGTTATTCTCATGTATTCACTAGTGTTCTCCAGAGAAACAGAATCTATTAACCTACATATGCATTTGGGTAAGGGACTGATGAGGGGGGCTTTCAGGGAAAGTCCACAGCGAGTCTGTGCACCTGGGAGCTGCAGGGGCCAGGAGATCCTCAGCCATGAAGGTGAAGCTTCGGAACAAAAAGGGCTCAAGGGCCACAGTCAAAGGCCTAGGACTACACTGGAAAGTCACTGCTGTGGAAGGCTGGAGAAGCTGGAGACCTGGACTCACTGTCTAGAGGTGACAGTAGCAAAAGACACATCTGCTTAGGAAGACTAGAGCTCTTCTTAATGGGTGAACTTTCATCCTTCCCTCTTTCATTCCACCAAAGATACACATGTATTGGTTGGTGGCAACCACAAGCAAGGTCTGTCTCTCCTCCTCAGGGTGCTGATCTGTATGTCGATCATTCATAGACAGCACTCAGAACTATGCTTTACAAATCCGCTAGGTGGTTCTCACTCTCGCTAAGCTGATGTATCATAAGTAAGGTTCACACTCCTCAAGAGATGGTATATTAGTCAGCTTTCTCTAACTATTAAAATGCCCAAGATATTCAACTTGCAGGGAAATGGCTTGTTTTGAGTTTCAGTTTTAGAGATTCCAGTTCAGGACCAATTGTTCCCACTGCTTCTGGGATTGTTGACAAGGCAGTATGTCATTCGTGGGAATATATGAAGGAGAAAAAGCATACATCTTATGACTGAGAATCAAAGGGGAAGGGAAGGACTGGAAGTCCACATTCCTTATGGAACCTAAGCCCCCAGTGACCTAAAGCCCTTCTACTAGATTTCATCTATCAAAGACTCCACTAGCTCTCAGAATGTCATCCTGGAGACCAAAGAGTTTAACACACGAGATGTTGAGGACATTTAGAATCTAGGGAAGGTGGAATAGCTTGTCATTAGTGACTTGAGCAGATACATGGCAGATGGCGCTAGCTAGGATATAAGAAGCTTTCCAGTGCCTTGCTCTCATTCTGTTGATGATTGCCATGCCTGGAGCTGCTGTGTAAGGAGTTCAGTTAGCCTGGGCAGCCCTCCTATGAGAGGCTCATGCCCCTGGAAGCCCTCGAGGCTAAGGCCTCAGGCATCTGTGTGTGCTCACTCACACGAGTGAGGGAAGATAGAGACTGAGGAAGCTTCAGACGTTCCAATGAAGGTGCCGTCTTGCAAGTGGTCCATCCAACCTCGGCCATGCCAGCAGTCACCACTTTGATGAAGTGAGGTTTCCCATACTCCTGATCCATAACATTAAGAACAATAAAAATGTTGACTTTGAGTAGGGCACACCCTATAATCCTATCGTTCTGGTCAGTTAAGTGATGAGACACATGAGTCAAAGGTCAGTGTGGACAACTTAGTAACTTAGTGTGACCCCGCTTCAAAATAAAAAGTCAAAACAGGAGAAGATATACATAAGGGGAAAGGCCCTGTGTTCAATATCCAATGACGCAAAAAGGATGATCTTAATTTTATGTGTAGTACATTATATAGTTAATCAGTTAATCAATAGTTACTCAGAACAAAGGGAAGTCTTTGAAAACTTCCTGAAACATATTTCTAAAAATCAACATTGTTTTCTGCCTTTGATTTTTTAAATCAGAAACACACCTTAGTAAAACATTTTGATGAATAATTAAAGTTATTAAATGACAATGACAAAAGGTGTCTTATTTGCATGTCTTATAATTACAGTGTTTGACTCAAAAAAGAAAACTTGATTAAAGAAATAATAATAATAGCAAAAAGATGGTTTTTACACCCATTTTTAATTTCTCTCTTAAGCAGTGATACAATGTGAGCATTTATAGTTACCTAAAATTTTCTGCTGAACAACTTGTGCTTTTCTGACCTGGTCAAGAATTGGTGAGAGGGGCTGGTGAGATGGCTCAGTGGTCTAAAGCACCTACTTAGAACAAGCTTAGCAAAGCACATGGACCGCCGTTCAATCCCCCAGCACCACATGCCAGCCAGCCCCGCCCCCAGGCGGGCTGAGCTGGCCACACACACACACACACACACACACACACACACACACAAAACAAATAAAATAAATAAATTTTAAAAAATACATGGTAAAAAAAAAAGAATCGGTGAGAGAAGAGGATGTCAGGGCCATAAAAATGACAAATGCTTCTGTCATTAAGAGATGCATTCATCTCTGTCAGGAGAAATGCCTTTTATTTGAAAGATAAATTTTTAAAAATCCCAGTGTTGACATTCCTTTTCCAGCTAAAAATAAGCTTTTAATAACTAAACTTTTATTAGGGTCAAATATTTTTTAACTTGTAAATATGGACATGTGACATAAAAATGTTATATTTTTGCCTAGACAAAAACTCTAGTGAGTAGTTATGCAGTGAAAAGTGAAACATAAGGAAGGTTTTATGCATATATATGTATAGGCGGACTTTTTCAGGAAAAACTTTCTGTTTTCTGGAAAAAAAGTGAGTCAAACTCAAAATTTCCTTTTATTTTTTAATGCATTTTATATTGTTACTTTTAGTTTTTTGAATCAATATAAAAGTACGCTTTCAAAAAACTGATGTCATGACTTACTGTCAGGTTGGGAATTGCGAAGGCAAGCGCACACACCTGGAAATCAAAGACTAAATGGGTCTGTGATAAAATGCACCCTGTTCCCCACATGGGTACTCACCAGTGTCGTGCTCTGAAGACTGCCATAGCATGTTACATGCCATCAAATCACCAAGAATTGCTCTTGAGACAAAGAACAATGGAGCATCGGGAGAGGGTGCTCCATGGGTTCTTCATGTGTCTTCATGATTTGAACTTTCTGAGCAGAGAGTGTGCTATCAAGCAGGACCAAAGATGAAAGGATGGCAAGCCCACCTGAGAAGTTACCTTTAGATACTCCAGGGAGAGATTTCAAGTGCTTTCTTCCATGGAATCATGTCTTTAGATTAAAAAACAGCAATGATTCAGAGAGCTTCTCTTTCTCTCCCTGGATAGAAGTTGTTTATATTAGAAACCTAATGAGAGGAGGGTGGACCACTATGGCTGGTGTCATACGAAGTCTTAGATGTTTATCATTTTGAATTTTCTGTGCTACAGAAGGCACCCCTGTCTTGGGCACCTTGGGATTATATGACTTCATCCCATCATCAAATAGTAGTTTAGAAAATAAAAACACAATGTAAGATAGTCCATAAATAAATCATCTTCAACCTTTCTTCTGTGTCAAAAACCTCATTTTTTTCTGGCAGGACAATAACTTTAAGAACCTTAAAATGTGGATTCTGCAGTAAAATCTCCATTTTTATGAGAAATTGTAATGGCATTTAGGACATTGGTGCTATTTAGGCCTACTTAATCAAGTTTATGTTTTAATTTATTTTCTACTTTAAATATCTTAATAAAATTAATACTAAATTTTTTGGGAAAGTACTCCTAGTTACAATTAAGTATCAATTTTTAAAACAGAATTTTGGCTAACTACCAGTAAAGACTCACTGTAGTTCTGTTACTTATATGCAATAGATGAGGCTATTGTGAATGAGGCGCAGGCTTGTCTAATTTTCATCTCCAATCAAGGCTCATCATAGAGTTGATGGAATGGTGAAATGAATACAAAAGTCATTTATAATTCAACCATATTTAATATACCCTTCACGAGACCGTGTGATCATGATACAGCAGTAATTGTCTGCATGGAGCGATGTGAGAAAGAAGAGAAACATCACCAGCTGTGAGAAAGGAGCTGGAACAGTCTGCGCTGGTTGACAAGTTACAAGAAAGAAAGAGTTGGTCCAGAGATAGCCAAGGCCAAGATGAAATTCATACTTCATGCAATGTGCTCTTTGTGTCCTGTTGTTTTTTTTTTTCTAATTTGTATGCACATTTGTGATGGACTTAACCTAGCCATTTGTCCTTAGCTGTGTGACTAGTTATTTTTCTCATTCATTAACTGAAAGATACTGCACATCAGCTACATTGCCAGTTTAGCTGCAAGACACAAATATTCTTGCAAAGTTCAAATAGTTGGTTTAAGAAGTAACTGCAATTGGAGTGAGATCTAGACATCGCCCTGATACTTCATTCTTCATTTCTTTAGCCTTATCATTATTCACTGTCATGTATTTGTATGAATACAGGTTTTTATAAACTACTATAGCTGTTATTTTGCAAAATACAGTTTATTAAACTCTAGATATGAAACAAACTAAAATATTACACCCTCTAAAGTGACTGATAAAGACTGGTGAGATAGCTCAGTGGACTAAGCACCTGCTTAGGCAAGCACAGAGACTAGGGTTCAATTTCACACCAGTACCACCCCTGGGGCACGCTGAACCAGCCACTGAGACCAGACATGGTGGTGCATGCCTGTAATCCCAGTGCTGGTGGAGGCTGAAAACGGGAGGATCACAATGAGTCCAAGCTGTGTAGTGAGAGCCTGTACCAAATACATTAAAAAAATCAAATAAAATAAAATGACTAATAAATGCATAATACTACTATTCAAATGTCAATTCAGAATAAAATAGTAATATAAGGGGAATGGTTTGCCTTTTTTTGTGGCAATGAGTATCACCATCTCAAGTAAACCTTGTGGTGTCTGGAGATTTTTGTCCTGGGTAAATAGTTGTCTAGTTGCCTGCTGTTCTGACTATTGGAGCTGCATACCTTGTGGGCAATATGGCTTAAAATAACCCATTGTGATTATCTCTAAACCTGCACTTACCAGACAACCTCTTTTTTCTAAGATTCACTTTTTAGAAGATTTCATATTGTGGATATTGAAAAGATAAGATGAAACCAACAGCTGTGTCCTTATGAATTAATCAGAAATTGTTATCTTTGTATTAAGTTTCCTACTGGAATCTGTACATGGTAAAATTTGCTAGTGCATATCAGTAAATCTCAAAATATGGTTTACCTCTTTAACAGTTGGAGTCCTGTGGTCACAAAGGTCACTAACAGGCCCCAGAGCTGTCCAGAGTGTGTGGATATTTACCATCTCTGCAGTCATAGCTACTTCAAACACGAAAAATTGAGTGGATTAAGTGACAATACAATGATACTCAGATTCAGTTGATTTTCATGTTCTAGAAGGGATAAACAAAATTTACAAGGAAATTCTGCTGTGTTTGCATAGAGATGGGGAAAAATAGGAGCAATAATATCCTTGCTGATATGCAGAAGGACATTTTCATCATAAGAGTCCTTTTTTTATTTTTTGGTATGTTTTATTATTATATGTGAATAGAGCTATTTTTTCCTGTGCTATTTACTGCTTAACAAAAACTTACTTTTAGAGTGAAAGAAAACTTGCTAATGAGTGAGTTGGAGGAAGGGTAAAATGATGGAAGACAAAGGAGCTCCAAATGCTGCAGTAGGAGAACAGAAAGATTAAGGAGGGTGGGAAGCAGAAGAGACAGAAATAAGATGAGGAAAGTGAGACTGAGCTGTGCTGCCCTCTCTTAGAAGCTTCCTACACTAAGACTGAAATCCTTGAGGTTAGCTAAGCCCTCTTCTAAAACTGAGCAACCTGGGTATAGTGTCCTTGCTCTCAACATGCATGGGCGGTGTCCTTGCTCTCCCACAGAATATTTTAGAGTGGAAAGAGTAAAGGCCAAGGTGATATGAGCCATCAAAAACTGAAGACATTAAGTATTAAGCTTTACTATACCTTTAAAAAATCTTTCTTTAGGTATTTAATATGTATACATATATATATATCAGTCTCAATGTAAAGGGAATATATCAGATTGATATATAGGAGACACTATCTGAGAATGATGACAATTATCTGGTGGGGTAGAACAGTGAGGTCCAAGTAAACTGTGGAGCAGGAGTGGCAGAGGAGGTTATTATGACTGAAAAATTAAAAATGCCTCTCAGATGAGGTGACATTTGCAAGGAGACCTAAATTACAAAAATAGTGCAACGTAAATAGATCTCAAGCACAAGATTTCTATGGTCAAGAAACAACTTGAGGCCCAATGTGTGTACCGCTTGGTTGGCTTAAAACTCTAGGCAGAGGCTGGTTGGGAGAGCAGGATAAGCCACCCTGTGCATTTGGAAAGAAGAGGAGTAAAGGGTCAAGGGAAGAACGCAGGGGCAGTTATCATACGCTATGCCAAGGAGTCCAGGATCTTCCATAATCAAATGCTCAAAATTTTAGAGACAAAAACAGAAGCAGCAATGAACCCTGTATCATCATACTAAACTAATAACTTCAGTCTTCAAGATTTAGTGTAATTCAGGCATAGTGGCACATGCCTGTAATCCCAGCACTTGGGAGGCTGAGGAAGGAGGATCACTATGGTTTGAGACCAGCCGGGACTATAAAGTGAGCTCAAGGACAGCCTGAACTACATAGCAAGACTGTGACTCAAAAATAACAACAAAAGTTAGTGCACATTCTTGTGGAAAAGAAGGCAAAATATCCTTAGATAGTGTCTTAAAACAAGATGGAACTTGTAATTTCTATGGCAGGTTTCAGCTTTTCAAAATGTACTAATTTTAGAAGTGCATTTGACTTTATATAGAAACCTGATACTGTGCATCTTTGATCAATTTTGAGATGAATTTTAATCACTAATGTTCAAAACCCTTTTATTAAATACCTAAGGAAAGATTTTTTAAAAAGGTATAGTAAAGCTTAATACTTAATGTCTTCAGTTTTTGAAGATTCTGAAGAAATCATTTCTAATGAGAAATGAGCTTAGCTATTCTTCCTATGTGACAGAAGCTACAAGAACAAGAGAAATGAAAGGAGCAAGTTAAAGATTCTGGCCAAGGAACACGTTCCTTTTTCCCTAAAGAAAGATATTTTAATATCAAAAGCATCTAAGAATTAAGAGAATATAGAAAATACTTAAAGGCACAAAAGTGAGAAAAAGGCAAAGACTAAATTCCTGTTTAGAAAAATTTCTTGCAAGATCTTCAATTTTCATGTAGTTATTACTTTCTGTAGAGGAATTTAAACCCCCATAACCTTCTGAGTAGGGAATATTCTCAAGATAATACTTACAACTGACTTATACTAGAAGTTTAGTTTTTCTTAGCAAAAATGTGCTGTTATGAGTCATACAATTTTTATTTCAAAACTCAGTGTTTTCAATATATAGCAAAGTCAAAAGTTCTTTCAGTAACTAATAATAATAAAATAATAGAATTTAAAAATATGTCCAGGAGTTGTTTCAGTGTAAACCTGATTAATGACCTGTGTAGTAGAGAGCCATAAACTAATATATTTAATAAACTGATTTGATTTCTTTAAAAAGTAAACTTAATTGATTATGCATTTCAATCAAAGCATATGATTTCACTCCCAAAAGGTGTGTATTTTTATAGAAATTGTTCCCATTACCTATTCATTTCTTTTCCATGATATACTACTTTGTTTTTTAGGGTGTTTTGTTGTAAACAACTGGTGAATTGTTGCATTATTGATAATCTAGTCATTTACTATAAAGTGATGCTATCAATATGTCAATAAAATGGTTTGAATAAAATGAAGTTTTCTTTTGGATCTTGTGTCTAATAAAGGATTAGTGTATATTTGTTCAGTGTAAGAAAAAAAAGAAGGAGGAAGGGGAACAGAGTGAGGGAAGAAAGGAAATCTCTCTTCCAGAAATATTCGGTCCTCAACATGTTGCTAGCAAAACTGTATCTTAGTCTCACTCAAACAGTGCTTTGAGGAATCTTTAAAGTTAAAAAAGTAGACACACTCCATCCTGCCTGGCTTACTATGTACTGAGAAAAGATGTGTTCTGCTTCCTTCAGATTCATTCTGCTCATCTGTAACATGGGTAATGACACCTATTTTATACTTGGTGAAGCACAACAGAGATCATGTTTGCTAAGTAACAGTGCAGAGCAAGAAATCACATAACTAGCGGTAGGTTTCATAAGTCAAATAACATGAACACAATTGTCTTTCCCCTGCCATATTAAAAAGCTTTCTTTGACTTATTTTGTTAATGTCTCTAATGCTGAAGATTTAACTAAGGCCTTTCTCAAACTAGGCAGTCTACTACAGAGCTGCATCTCTAGACTTGAAAATGATGCTTTTTTTTCCTTTTTAGTGTATTTGGTACAGGATCTCACTATGCAGCTTGGAGTCATAATGATCCTCCTGTTTTCAGCCTCCCCAGCTCTGGGTTTACAGGCATGTGCCAGCACTCCCGGACTCTGCCAGCTCAGTTGCCCCAGGATGGGGCCAGCACAGCATGCAGGACCAGAGAATATGATTCTTGTATGAAATAATACATAAGAGAAGTGTTTAGAGACAAAGTGAACTTTCTTTAAATCAACTACTACCTGGATAATGGGAAGACATACAAGAAAACATTTATAGCAATAATAGCTTCCCTTCATCACAAGTCATTTTCAGCTCTTAAATTTATTAAAACATTATAACAAGTTCAGTTCTCTTATGTAAAGTATGAAAATATGGCCACTTAGATATTGGAGAACATGGTAATACTTGATACTGTTAAACTTTTTTTTTTTTTTTTTTTTGGTGGAACCGGGGATTGAATGCAGGCCCTTACGCTTGCCAGGCAAAAACTTATTCTACTGAGCTATCTGCCCAGCCCTGGTATTGTTAAACTTGATATAATAATAGCTTACTAGAAA
Organism: Octodon degus; assembly: GCF_000260255.1. Taxonomy (NCBI): domain Eukaryota; kingdom Metazoa; phylum Chordata; class Mammalia; order Rodentia; family Octodontidae; genus Octodon; species Octodon degus. The sequence continues at coordinate 7,384,750 of NW_004524616.1, forward strand.
TATATGTACTGACATACTTCAATGTGAACTAGTTTGCAAAAGGAAGACATTTTCCAAGATTGCACATTAATTAAGATTTATTCATGAAGTCTCATTCTATAAATGAATGGATAATTAATTCAGTAAATATTTTGATGCAATGTATTTCCCATTAAGTTCTGAATTTAATGTTAAACAGATTAATTGAGAAATGACAAGGAGAGAGGGGCGATCACCATGTTCTAATTCACTTCCTTTGCTGTTTGATTCTAGTCAACTAACAAGGAAAAGAAATAAATTGCTGCACAGCTTTTGTAGACTAGGATTGGTAGTGAGGAAAGAGTTGAAAATTTATACTAATCTTATCATTCAAGCTCCCAAGCTGTACTATAATATCTTCTTAAAGCCAATACCAAAACTTTGTATTATTAGCTCTATATCATTTCTATCAAGTAGGTCCCAATTTTGGACAACAGGGAGAATATGTTAGCATAGAAAAGGACAGAAAATATCAATAGGAAATGAAGGTTACCTGCCTACTAAAATGGCCTGAAAACTAAAAGGCAAATAAGAAAGGAAATCCGTGTTTCTTGGTACTGTAACATTTTATTTATCTTCAGTTAAAGAATTTCTTTTCAGAAATAGGGATTGAAATCATGCATATGAGTATAATTAGGACAGGTAAAAAAAAATGGAAGGTGACTGTGAGACTGAATGTTAGTAGATAGACACACAAACTTAACTGGATATAGTGGAAGACACCCAGGCTGGGAGTATTCACTTTTGTCTCTATTTCAGCTTTTGACACTGAGTTAATTTTGACCAACTAGTCTTTAATGCAAATATTAAAACAAGAATAGAGGCACATTCACATTCTGGATTTTGAAAACTAACTCTGTATTTTGGATACTTTTAGTGTGTACATAGGCACTTCTCACACCTCTTGGATAAGGTGAGAAAACGCGGAGTCTGTGGGAGTTTGAAGAATAGGGGGTGGGAAAGTGCTGCGAAAGATGAAGAGAACAGATGCACAGCAGGGAGCCCAGCCTAGGTCAGGGGATGTGTGTCTTCACAGACTTAGAGTTTATGTTTGAGTATTTTTCAAATAAGTTCCCAAATACTGGGAAATACTTCCACTTTTGTAGCTTCTCTGTTGCAGAGGTGGTTTTTGTTTTTGTTGCTGAAATCTCTTTTTATTATGGAAATGTGTTACATAAAATTTTATTCTAGTTGTGTGCTCACCAAATCCTCTTTAATTGACCCTGCAAATAAAGACAGGAAAGATGGTAATGGAATAAGGAATGTATATAAATATGTATAATGAATAAACCAACTCAGTAGGCTCAGTTTTAACGCCAATTTAGGAACACAACAGACATTGAATGAATTCAATGACAATAAAATCCTGCATGCAAAGGATCCAAACATGGCCCAGAACCTGTCTTCTGAGATCAGAAAAGAAGAAATGGACAATTGGATGTACAACTGAAGCTGTCTCTGGAACATCTTGGTACCTCTACCCCAGCACCAGCTGGTTTGCTGTTTGATGCGGATGCTGGCTGTATCACCACCTAGGGGCATGAATCATTACTGGTATCTCACATCATCCTCACCATCTGCTGAAGTTGGCAGCCTGGCTGGCATCAGCCCAGGGCCGTGGGGCAGACAGAGGCACAACCATGGTGATACATTCAGAGACTTTGCCCCAGCTCTGCTATAACCATGTTTTAAAAATTGAAGTTATAGGAAGATTCTAGATTCAACATATGCAGAAGACTCTACAGTGTGACTGAAAGTTATTATGATGCTGATAATGGAGAGAGAAAGGTAGGCAAGTTGGCACATTAAAAATTACTCAGAGACTCCTCTACAGCCCATAATGACAACATTTTGCCCATTCATCCTGGAACAGCCAGAGTCATGAGATACTTCCTGAAATAGATTGAAAGTTAAGTACAAATGTGATGTCAAGTGGACAAGTCTCCAGACTATTTACAGTCTCCTTGTAGAGATATATCCAGGATAAGCCACACTAGATTCCTACTACCTTCAGGACAACAGGTGTAGTCACACAGATCGAAAATGATAATTGAGAAATAAAGCAGCCTGGTTATATAATTTAAAATGTGGAGATGGTTTCATCTCTCCAAAAAAGTCACCTGGTCGAAGTCAATAGAAACTACAGCTATTGTACATTTTACCTGTGAAGACCTTCAGTACTTTCTGTAGACAGAAAGAAAGAAAAGACAGCAAATCTCTAGATTGACCTAGGTTTACCTTAGAATATACTCTTCAAGAAAAAGCAGCTAGTCCTATCCAAGGGTGCAACAGTCTCTCAGCTGTGTAATACAAATTATTAAAAGGTGTTTTAGGCAACTAAATTAGATAAAATTTTATAGGCAGCCAGATAAGACAAGGCTGGCAAAGAAGCCAGTACAGACATACCTACATATCTTTTCCCCTTCTTTCATTTGTCCTTTTCCTCATCCCAGTTTTTCCTTCTTATTGGGCAGCTTCTTTTACTTTCGCAGTATCTGTCCTAACTTTTAGATTTTCATTTCTCTTTCAGGTTCTTACACTAGCAAGATAATCCGACGTTTGCACATGTGGATTTGATTTATTTCACTTACCAATATAGTTTCTAGCTGCATCCATTTATATACAAAAGCCTCGACTTTTTTTTTAATAGCTGAGTAAAAATGCATTGTGTAAAAATTGTATTTTCAATTTTTGCTTTTTTTTTCATTTCTGTATTTGGTACAGGGTCTCACTACACAGATCAGATTCTTGGTGATCCTATTTTCAGTCTCCCCCACTCCTGGGAGAAAGAATGCTCAGGGCTAATCTAAAAATGAGACCACAGTGCCTCACATCTGGAACTATTATCCATAGCGACTCTCCAGTTTTCTTATACCGATACTTTATTATTTGTCTTCCCAATGAGCATTGGGAAGACAATGCTGGGTTGGATTATCTGTCCACACATTTGTGTATTTCATTCCTGTAGTTTCCAAAGTAATAACTTGGCATAATACATTCAGCTTTTGCATTTAAATATGTTTCAATACCATCAATGTTGTCTATACCAAGTCTGGGTAAAGTCACTTACATAGTCAAAAATTATGAGCTGGTACTCAATGCTGATGGCTTTTGTACTCAGCTTGCTGTGCTAACATAGGAGAGCTGGGCCTCGCTTCAGGAACCCTGAGCACTTTTGTCCTTCTGAACTCCAGTATCTTGTGGGCAAGTAGACAGGAAAGTCTTTCTTTTCACTGGCACAGTACTACACTGCAGAAGCCAGCAAAGGGTTTGAAACCTGAGGTGCAAACATTAGGGGCCTCTCACTAACCAAAGAGCAGCAAACTTGGCTATATCAGAAGGGGCAGTTAGCAGAAGCATGCTGAATGATGGGTCAGCTGTGTCTCTGGCATCAACTAGACCTGTACTCCCCACTGTTTCTCACATCCTTTCAAAACCTGAGAAGGCATTGGGTAGAATGCAAAGATAGGTGCTCCCGATTTACATAGCATCTACCTTGAACCTTAAGCATACAGTATGCCAGCTGTACCCTCGGAACAAGAGACTTAAACATGGAAGGCCTTGTTTTCCCCATCTGTTGAATGTATCAAATAATATGAATGTTCTGAGACCTGGTAGGAAGATTAAATTTAAAAAGAAAATTCAACATAGAATGGGATGTTGAATGAATAATAGATGACCAGTAAAACAATGTTGCATGTAGATGGAATTGTGATTGGGGGACCATGTAATAGAACTACATAGCTACCCAAGGAGGTAAGTCCTGTGCACAGCTTACAATGCATGTAATTGTTTTTGGTTACATGTGCAAGGTGCTGCCATTTGGCCTCATAGATATTACACAGAAAGGAAAACACTCAGTTTTATAGCATCACCCTTTATATTTTTCAGTTAGAGTGATTACATTACCTGAATAAAGAATTCTTAGAAACTTTAATGCAAAACTAAAGTAACTGATTTTAAATGTACCTGTATTAATAACTCTCTATAGTGTGAATTCCATATGATTGTTTCTTTCATATAGTTCTATCACTGTAACAGAAAAAGCCATCTTTCAAGCGCTACCTCAAACTCTCTAGGATTGGAATGCTTTTAAATGGTCCTTTATATTTATTCCTCTGTAAAATTCTCACATTTTCTTTGTTTAAATTAAAGAGCAGATTCTGATTTCTTCAGTAACAAACTATTAATAATTATAGTTTAATAAATCTTTCCATTATTATTATAAGTAGCAACCTTAAGTGTAGCAACCTCTTTCAGCAAAGCTATATTGGGGGTTTCAAAAAAATAGCATTGTTTAGTATCTGGGGAAACCATTACAGTAATCTCCTTGAGCATAATGTATAACCTTAATAATGTTAAGTATAACATTAGCTGAATGTTAGTGTACTTAATTATATATAAAATTGAACACCACAAAACAGCTAAGTTATGTAATGTAGGAAAACAAGCTATTAAAGCTGTTCAGACCAACGAAGGGTTGTGAAGGCTTCAGACAATATGAGGGGACTGATAAATTCTGAATTATTATTCCTAGCAAGGTTAGTGTATTTGGGCTGGGTATATAGCTCAGTGGCATAAGCACTTACTTCACAAGCACAAGATCCTGAATTCAATCCCTGGTATCGGAAAGAAAAAAAAAAGTTTAGGGTACTAAAAATCAAAATTGTCTCTAATTTTTATAATTAACTTGACATTATTAAGGTTATATGGTATGCTCAAGGAGATTACTGTAATGGTTTCCACAGGTACTAAACAATGCTATTGTTTGAAACCCCCAAAATACCTTTGCTGAAAGAGGTTGCTATGCATAAGGAACCCATTTGTAAGGCAAATACTATGTGCCTTTCGTCTGTTTAAAACAGCAGTAATTTGTGATAATCACCTTCAAATTCACTTTGCTGCCACATAATTTCTTACAGGGTGAAAAAAGGAAATAAAAGTACAAAATGTTGGGGCCAGTGAGACAGACAACTCAGTAGAATAAAGTGCCTGCTTAGGCAAGTTTAGGCAAGCACGGGGACCTGTGGCTCGATCCCTGGTACCACGTGTGCCAGCCCTGCTAAACTGGCTGGAGTCCGGGCGTGTGGCGCTTGCCTGCAACCTGTAATCCCAGAGCAGGGAAGGCTGAAAGTAGGAGGATCGCTGAGTCCGAGCTACATAGTGAGACCCTGTAACACCCAAAAGCAAACAAACAAAGCTCAGAATGATATATATATATATATATATATATATATATATATATATATATATATCTTAAACCCTGGTTAAGTGTGGTAATGGGAACACATGTGTAGGTGGAGACAGAAGCTGGTAAATAGCAAAACTACAATTTTGTTTGACTTTCAAAACATGTAAGTATGTTACCTTTTATATTTGAAATTTTAAAATTATGTTTTCATGAGTTTGTGCATGGATATTCATATCTTTTAATTGCATTTCTTGAAGGTGATGATGTTTTTCTACAAAGTGAATGTCACTGACTTGGTTCAAAGACAGAAAAGACTTTGGAAAATAGATGAAGTATTAATCATTTTATAATGTGAAATTAATATTGTGTTTGCAATTTCCCTAGGAATTTTTGTGTCTTTCAAATAATTCCAAGCAATTAAAGATAGTTTCTGGACTATTCTTGGGTCTCCTGGATCCTTATGCTGTACAGACCGAGGAAGAATGTTACTTTCAGTTCTCAGAACATTGAATAAGGAAATTACTTGTTTAAACCTCATATAGGAAGACAAGGCGCCAAAGTGAGGAAATGCAAAATACTTACTCAAAATCCCTTTTTAACACTTTAAACCTGTGCCACAAACATATCTGATAGCTGGTCTTTAAGAAACCCATTGAAAACGATAAAAAGAAAACGACAAAACTTGTTCAGTGCTTTTGAAAAAGAATACTGCTATACCTGTATTTTATTATAAATAAACAGGTTCTGTCATATTTTATCTTCTTGCCAGCAAATGAAGGACATTGTTTCATAAAGCTTCTAAAATGTACATGAATATTTAATTAAATCATATTTCCTTGAGAAAATAAAGTTCATTCGCATTTATAGCAGTGACGAGGAGTTCATAACGTCGTAAGACCAGGGTAGCCAGTACCGGTTGCTTGTGGAACAAAACTCCTCAAGTTTTAAAACTTTTTTTTAAAAAATAAACATACAATCGTAGGTGTTCATTTACTTTAAAAATTCTAAAGATGAAGAAAATTATTGTCTATATATTTAAGTCCTTGTATAAATTACAAAACTCAAGTTTATGTTACAGAGTCCCTTCCCCATAGGAAGCATAAAGCACTTTTGTGGTACCTTTCACCAGTAAATATTTGTATCACATTGAATTTGACAAACAAAATAAGAGTCGATATTGCATCTTTAAGCCCTAAGAGAACATTCTTCTAAGCTGTCTCTTGTGATGAATGAGCTTCAGAAGTCATTTGATTGCCATGTTTTAACTTAATTTCAAATAAAGATATATAAAAGTAATGCACATATTGACTTCAGTAGAACTCTGAAATATCAGTGAACGGCAGGTTCTTCTTTCTTGAGGTCAAAGAAACACCACTTGGAAGACAACCAAGAGTAGTTTAAGACCATGATAACAAAATAAAGTTATAACAATAACAATAACAATAATAAAATAAAAATAACAATAAACAATGAGGTAAACTCCCCTTTAAAAAGGCAATCTTTGTTGCCTGGAGTGTCAGGAGAGAGTTCGATTGTACCTGACACCCAAATGTTTTTCTAACCAGAGTTCTGCCAGTTGCATGGTTGAGGCAAAAGTACTTGCTTTAGATCCCAAGCACATTTTGTACTGCTTAGGGTCCAAGTTAGGGTCACAATGAACTGGATGGAAAATATGCACCACTCCTACTTCTTGACTTCTGAAAGGCCTTAAGCCAGATGCAATAACTTTGTTGTACAGATCTACATCTTCCAGACCCCAGCCTTGTATTGAGGTATCAAATCCACCTGTACCCAGAAGATCACTTTTATAAATACAAGTGATTCCATAGCCATAGTCTCTCCAAAATCCAGTCTTCTTTGAGAACACAAAGTCATCAGCAGTGTGAGGATTTCCCCCATTGGTTACCTTCGGGTCATACTGGCTAAAGATGATGGGATAGTACACTTGTTGTCCCTGAATTGTATTATCTCTACATCGTTGGAGAAAATCTCCTCTGAAGATCAAGTCAACATCACAAAATAGCAGCAAAGTATCATTGTCAAACTGGGAAGAAGCCATTTCAAGTCCAAGGCCTCTGGAAAACTCCCCCTTCATAGGAATCAGGGTCATTTCTGCAGTGGGGTACTTGTTTTGATATTCTTTTATCAGCTCAATGTGCTTGTTGGAATCTTGGCCAGAATCCTGGCTGAAAAGAATGATGACCAACTTTGTATTCTGCTTTGGGATAAGACATGTGTTTTCAAAGTTCTCCATGAATCTCAAGAAAATGTCATACCTTCCAATGAGGGGGACAAGAATGTGTATTTTCTTTTCACTATGTCCTTCCATTTCTCTGGAGCCTTGAAGAGAAGACAGTATCTTTAAAGAATTAGATATGAAGGAGAATGACTGAGTGTCACTGTTAATACTTTCCACAAGACTGTTGACATCAAGCTCTTCCATTTCTTTGAAGAAAGGCTTGCTGAACATCTGCTGAAGATAGGCATGGCGTCTCACTGGCACAGTCAGCTTCCTTCCTTTGTGCCTCTTATATAGGAGTAGTAAATCCAAAATGTACTCCACCCCATACAGGGGATCAACCCTGCGATAGCCATACTGAATTTCTTTGAAGTCAATGAGCCTTCCTCTACTTTTGGCATTCTCATTGATCATCTCCATCACCTGCAGCACAGTGTCATCCAGGGCTGTCCTGAGAACGCTACTGATGCTCTGCCGAGGAGGCTGGTTCTCAGCAGCTGAGTAGAGGAGCTTGCCCGTCAGGAATTCCCACTCTATCACTTCATTTCTCTCTCGAGGCTGAAAGTGGTTGAATGACGGCATCACGCCAAGCTGCTGGTCCTCTTTGCTTACTTCACTGTTACTGAGTTTGCTCATCAGAGCACTCTCTCTGTGGAGCTGGATGGTTCGGTAGCGGAGTTCAGAAATTTTTCGGCTGAGCATGTAATTATGCAGTCTGTACTGGTACGCTGGCCTTTTGTTAGGATGCAGTGTTATGGCTGCATGGATTTTACTGTTGTGGAGGTCTTGGATGTAACCCTTTCGATTGTGTTCATAATTTTCATGAAACAGTTGTTGCATCTGAAAGTAAAAGCAAATCATAATGTCAGGCTCATTTGATAATAATCAGCAATCAAATAAAAAATTAAATTTGAATAGCTAATAAAATTTATCCATATGCTATTACAGAATAAAATAGTTTGTGAAATTTGTGTTTGAAAGTTTCACCTTTTAAAATGGACAAATAAGATTATATTTATTATGTATAATATATTTTGAAGTATATGAGCATTATTAAATTTAAAAAGCTAGATAATTCACATATTCATTACCTCACATAGTAACCATTTTAAGGATGAGAAAACTTAATATATGAGCAGCATGCTTAAATCATGCAATGTATCATTATTAACTGTAGTCATTGTGCTGCACAATAGGGCTTCTGTGCTTATTCCTCTTATCTAATAGTTTGTAGCCTTTGACCAACACTCCCCCAGTGTTTCCACACCTTTCCCAGTCCCTAGTAGCCACCACTTTACCATCTACTTCCATGACATCAACCTTTTCAGCTTCCCAGTATGAGTGACACCATAAATGTCAGGTTCATATAATGAGATTCTATAAACTAACTTGTAGGCTTCTATTTTTATTCTTGCCCTACTCACTATGATGTTAATCCACAATACAAAAGAAGACAGGTATTGAGTATTTTTTATTTCTTTATAGATTGGTGAGAAGAAAAAGAGGCAGAATTAATGCACTTCGGATTCCCTAAACTAGAAGGTTCACCTTGAGAATAAAAGCAATGATCGGTTGTAAATAGTCAACACATGTAAACATAACTGAAAATGTAGTGTGCTGACATTATGGCTTTACAAAACTGACTGACATAGTTTAAAAATAGCAAGCATTGTCAAGGAAAGGGAGGATATAGGGGAAGAGGAGGGAAGGAGAGAGAATGAAAGAAAGAGAGAGAATGAGAGACAGAGAAAGAGAGGCAAAAACAGAGAGACTGGAGAGAGAGAGAGAGAGAGAGAGAGAGAGAGAGAGAGACAGACAGACAGACAGACAGACAGAGACAGAGAGGGGATCAGAGTATTCTAAGGAGACGTGACCTTAAGGGAGTGGGGTATAACTATAGCAGATTTTTTTATCCCTTGTATTTCACTCAGTTTCTTCTCCATATTCAGATAAATGTATAATTTGATATCATTTGCTCTTGAAGACAATAAGAGTAGTTTTTTTATTGAGCAGGACTTAAGAGTTGTAAGAATCAGCAGATTAGTAGCTTCCAATTTTTTCCTAAAGCCATAGGGCAAATTTTATATGAAGTTTTTGTTAAATTATATCAAATTAATTTGATCATTTGTAGTGGACTTACATATCTATTTATTTTTAATTGAAATCACTTTAGCAATTTGAATTCTATAATTTTTCATATATTTTTCTATGTAAGTAGATAAATAACCACTAATTATAATAAATATCAGCAAAAAGTATTAACTATTTGAAGCAATTCTTTATTATTTTAATTCCTAAAATGAAAGAATGTGCTAAGTAAAGTTAGACACAATTCTCAACATTGAGCTGTTAACATGCAGACTTCCCAGTTCTTTTAGTGATATTGAATTGAATAATTCTGCTCAGTTGGACAAAGATGACACTTTTGGATAGAACAAATATATCTTAATATGGAAGTGTATATATCATTTTGGCCAATTTTGTCTGAATGGTGCATGGTGCATATTTTTCAAATTAGTTTTCTGCAGAAATATAATAAGCAGAAGAAAAGTAGTAGCGCAGAGTCCTCAAAAATAGCAGATTTATATGTACTCCACATAGTAGAATACTGATAGGGTATGTTAATTTAGGTTACATTTTCCATTGAGAAATACAAGCACATTGAAATTTTCTCCCTTCATATAAGGGAAGACCAAACTATAAAGGTTAAATAGAAGAATGGTTAATAGGTTATGGAATCAGCCATGTGTGATTTTTAATACTGGCTTCATCATTGCTAAGTAATTTTCTAGCGCACATGTTAAATATCAGCGTCCACATGTATAAAGTCAGAGTTATAATGAAAGAATATAATGTGCTTAACATTGCGCCTGTCACACAGGAGGTAACCACTCACTCATTTCACTGTACAGTAAACAACTCTGTGTAAATAACAGCTGAAGGACATGCCAACTTTCTCTTGAGGTGTACCTTCCTAGGTAGGAGTCCTTAGAAATTGCAAGTTACAACCTTTACTTAATTTGCTTCATCTTTATTTCTGGGAGTGCTTGAGGACAACTGTATATTTTACTGGATACTTTAAGCATTTCAACATATCTAATATTCCATGGATGCATTTAATTATTATAAGAGAGACAACTTATTGTGAGGATTTCAGGAAACCAAGGTTTGCTGGAGTTAACTTGATCAGGGACAATAAGATTACAATTAAACTTCAAATTCTTGTGATTGTCAGTGCTGCTACTTATCACAATATATTTCTCACATAGCAAACTGTCTAATGAAAAATTAAAAAATTACAGCTGCTTATTAAAAATGATTGAGAATGTCTAATTTAAGTTAATTTCTTCTTCTTTAAAGAACTGTCAGTTGATTTTATGGTATTTCCAAAGCTTTATTCTGAAAAGGTAAACCACTTCACAACACCCAAATCATAATAAACACCACTGTGTTACAGTTAACCACAGATTTTGAGTATATCACATGTAACTGCATGCTCAGAGAGGGAAATTTATCTGAGGTTATACGAAAATCTATTATAAACTTTAGACATAGTAAGAATAAATACTAAGAAGGATTTGCATACTAAATTACTATTCCCAGTTTACTGCAATAAGACTTCTTTATCCCTTTACACTAATTACTAATGAAAGATAGCATAGGAAAATTATGAAATAATGTTAGCTATTAAAGAAAAATAGTAAGGAATTGACTGAAAACAGTCCTAAGATAACTGCAATAATAGAAACTTTGTAAAAAATTGATTGTAAAAATGACTGCATAAATGTATAAGTTTAGTGCCTGGCAATAACCAGAAAGAATTTTATGGAATGTAAATTATATTTCAGTACATTTATTTATTTATTTATTTATTTATTTATTTATTTTATAGTACTAGGGATTGAACTCAGGACCTTGAGCTTGCCAGACAAGAGCTTATTCTACTGAGCTATCTCCCCATTCTTCAATACAGTTTTTTTGTTTGTTTGTTTGTTTTGTTTGTTTTTGCAGTACTGGGGACTGAACTTGGGATCCTATGCTTGCCAGGCAAGCAAGCACTTATTCTACCAAGCAATCTCCCTGGCCCTTCAATACAGTTATTTAAAACAATGAATACTGAAAATAAAATCTAGCCAACTCCAGCTTTAAAAGCCTCAGAGATTGGAATAATATTTGTCACCAAAATAAGGGAAGAATTTCCAAGAGCTGCTGAGGCTCAGCAGGATCACCTGGATGCAGATAAGAACCAAAGCCAAGCTGAACAAAGCCACGGCTGAACCTCCACATAGCCAGTTTCACAAAACAAAAGGCAAATACAGTATACGAAAATGTGGGGCAGAAAGCTTATTCTATGTTTATGATTGAATCAGGAACTCAGGTGAGCTGGGCTTGTGGAATTAGCTACCAACATCAACACTCATTTTAGGATTGTATAAGAGACACAGCTACAGAAAGAACTGAGCACTTAAGCCATGAACCCCCACCTCTGATGAAGCAGATTTCCTCTGAGACAGCAGAAAAATATCAATGCATTTTTTTGGAACTAAGCAAACTGTAACTGTAACAAATTGAAGGGGCTGTAACAAACACCTCCACTGAAATACATCCATAGTGAATGATTTATCCAGGAAAAATTTTCTTTTCCTAAGTTAAGTCATTTTTCTAAAAGAGGGTAAAACTGTATAACAAACACAATTCAACTAGAAAAAAACAATTAGTTGAAAAACCAACTCCCCCAAAGCAAACAAACAAAAAGAAGCCACAAAGCTGAGAAAACAGTAACTGGTTTTAAAACTATAAATAGCATTTCCCCATCTTAAAAATGTACAGAGGAGAAATAGAAGATATTAAGGATGTGGTGATAATATCAAATATTAGTCCAGAGACTTTCTACATAAAAAGAATTTAAAAATAAACTGTCACAAGGGCTGGCGAGATAGCTCCGCAGACGAAGCTCCTGCCTTGTCGAGCTCTAGGACCAGGGTTCCATCCCCGGTGCCACTTGCCTCGCCAGTCCCGCCCCTGGGCACACTGGTTCTCAAGACCAGGTGTGGTGGTGCATGCCTATAATCCCAGCATTGGGGAGGCTGAAAAGAGAAGGATCATGATGAGTCTGTGCTGGGTAGTGAGGTCTTGTACCAAATACATAAATGAAAAAAAAAACAAAAAAACAAAAAAACAAAACAAAAAAAAAACCTATCACAGATATGAAAATAAAATCAGGAGGAAAAAAACTATGAATCATGAAATGCTATCAGTAAAGGATAAAGGGCAGGAGTTCATAAGTATAAAGGGTAGATGATCATAATGCCAAGGAAAGTAAAATAGAAATAGTTACCATGGATTGGAAAGAAATTATAATCCTGGGAGATAGGGCAATCACTAGATTAAAATTTTTCAATCACTAGATTGAAAAACTAAAGCAGGAAATATTGTTAAAGACGAAATACAAAAAAATTCTCTTAAAGTAAAATGTATAGTATAAGCATTAGACATATTTACTGTGTGTCCGATGAAATTAACACAAATTTCTCAAAAATGAGCAAAACCTTTTGGAAAGAAGACAGACTGTTGAAAGCAGCTAGGTGAAAGTGACATTTTAATAAATAAAGATAAAGAATTAAAAAGTAGGGAATACTATAATTATCATTGTTGATTGCCATGGATAACTGATAATAGATTTGGCAGAGTATAGAAAAATGTACCTAAAATTAAACACAACATGAAGCTCTTAAAATAACACAATAATAGTAAAAAAAATTTAAAATTCAGGAGGAGACAAAAAATAAAACTGATAAAATCTCTTAGGCCATTAAGCAGAAAGACAATAAAGTAAAAATATAGTTGAGAAAAGTTTAAAGATTTATAGGATCAACACAGGAGATCCAAATTCAAATAAGAATTCTAGAAAGAGGGGACAGTTTTACAGAGAAGAAAAATTATTAATAATTTTTATATATTTCTTAGAAATATTAAAATATTTTTGCTCCAAACTAAGAGAAAAATTGAGAAAGACAAAGGCACCGTACAACCCAAGGTGATCAGCCCGTGGATTAAAAGGCTTAAGGAGGTGATTGCTAAAGAAATACATTTATAGAAAATCTTCTGATACTATAGAATCAATTATTGAACAATAAATATAGGTCTAACTAAGATTATTATGTACTCATAAAGAGGTAGAAGACAAGACATATATGTGTGGATGGAAAAACAAGAAAAGTGAATTAAATGGTCTAAAAATGACTTTAAAAGAAAGGGTAAAGAAACAAGTTCCTTAGATGTATGATAATTTTTGTTTAGTGTTTTAAAAATTAAAATTGGAAAAATATCAAAATTTAACATTTTTGTTCCAATTCTGAACTTGTAGGATGCTACTTTATTTATTTGTCCTAAGCTTACAGAGAGCACTATTTGATATTGTCTAAGTATGTCCATGCAAAAGCTGATTATCTGGACCCACTCATACAAAGCTTTAAATACTTGAAGAGGAGTACTTCACCACGAACAAGTTAGATAAAAATAAGCAAATATAATTACAAAGTGGTCTGACTACACAGTGAATGGAAAAAGTCATATATAAGACCATAAAATTTCTAAAGACAAGGAGGATTATAACATAAAGAAAAATGAGATGTTCTAAAACAATAATGTGTTCTTATAAATTAAAATAGGACATAATTTTAAATAGAAATCAGCAGTTTAGGAAGAAGACGGGGGCATCATTGTTTGAAGTCTTAAAGCATTTCTAGAATTTCAGCCAATATAGAGATATGTTTGATTTGAGTTCTAACACATAAATTGGTCTTCATACTTAGAAATTTGGTAAGGATTATCCATATCCAAGCCTTATATTTTGTTAGAAACTTGCAGTTATCTTCAGGAAGGGCCTATAATGCTATGTAGGAGTGGATTCCTTGGCCCGCTCTCATGTTAAGCAGCCAGGGACGTCTCTTCTCAGTACTGCGTCACCCTCTTCCCAGTCAGGCCCCCTGTGTTCAGTGTTTTCCATCTTGACAACATACTGCAAACTCTGAATTACAGAACAAATGTTGCCACCTTTGCTAACTACATATAAAAACTCCTTTCTAAAAAACTCAGAATTCCTCCAGCTGTATGTATGAGTAGCTCCAACCTCCTACTGTCTCTTCTATGAGATTCAAAATATCCTGAAAAAAAAATCTGTTCTACTTCTGAGTCTCTCTATAGCTTGGAATGTGATACCAGACTACAGAGAATGAAGCTGAGCACTAAAACTTCACAGTCGTACGACACACAGAGAGGTAGCTGCTCTGTAGTTACAACTTGTTTTTATAATGACTATTAATATAAGTATTGAATAAGTAAGCTAACAAAGCAGCTTTTATCAATTTTTTTCTTAGAAAAGGATAAAATACTGTCATTTGGTCATAATTTTATTACCAACTGAAAACTAAGAAACAGACTTGCCTTCATTAAGTCTGTGTTGAAATGAAAGGGACACAAAAGGCCATTCTATTACCAGGAAAATTAGCCTGCTAAATATTTTTGGTGCTTCTCCATTAGGGAGAAAAATTGCATTAATTTTTTGCTACTTAGAATTGTTTTGAATTTATTGTGGAAAGAAGCATTTTTTGTTTAGTGCCAGAAAACCAAGGATACAAGTGATAATCTCTAGCCTTTTGCTGCAGACTTAGTAGTGGGGCAGGCAGCCACTATAACAGACCACTTTGTCTTTGCCTTAGCCTCAGTAGACAGCTTGGGATACGGGTTGAGAGAGCCCCAGGATATGAAGGCTCCTCCAGCATGTCCCATTGCCTTGGTAGGCAGAATGCAGTCTAAGAATCACCACATATTTCACATCTCCACTACATAACAACCACTTCTTTCCAGAGATTCAGTGTGCCCCACCCTATTAGTCATTTGGGGCACAGGAAATGGTGACTATGGCACAGAAACTAAAATCATGGGATGCAGGAAATGTCCTAGTGGCTGGGTTGCCGGACTCCAGGACAGGAGCTTACAGGCACAGGAGCTGGACTGTGTGAAATCTAGCATCAGCTAGTGCATTCGGCCAGGAGGAAGAAAATTAAGAAAAACGCATTGGCATTTTGGCTGCTGTGACAGGTAAGGAGCTCATGCATGTGAAACTTTGCAGGTGGTAGGGATGGGAGTCTGTGGGGCTGTTTAAGGACCAGCCAAAGCTGGCTCTCTGTGGCTCTTCATCCCAGAGAAGAGTTCTCAGAACAGAGTCTGTGTTCAACGACCTCTTCATTGCTCAGAAGCAGCTTGAGTAAATGCAGCAGTGCAGACAACGGCCAGCAATCTCTCCAACACCACAGCCTAGTGGCTTCTGGAACTTGGGCCCGCAGTCCAGACCTATCTGTGGGCCTACCACAGACTATCTGAATGAGAGGCTTGATGGGCAATTCAACTTGTTCAGCACCCTTATTTCCAGGTGCAGAAAATGTTGGGTAAGATTCACTTTAACTATTGACAGCCTTGCCTTCGCATTCATCCATTCCCATGAAAAGGTAGAGATCCATCTACAGACTGCCCTAAACAGTCTCTCTACACTATCCTCCTTATCCAAGGTGGAATCCAATAATAAAAACCCTAAAGCAAACACAAAAACATTCCCAGTACCAAAACAGGCAAAAAAAAAAAAAAAAAACAACAACAACAAAAAATGAGAACCACTACCAAAAGCCCAAGAGAAGGACAAATACACCCACAAGGACAAATACTGGATCTGTGTACACCTGTGTGTGTTTATAATTATGTGTGTGCTGCATGCTTTTGTTAGTGGGAAGATGTGCTGCTTTTGTTTTTGTAGTGTTCTACATTGTTTTATAATGCTTTCCTAAATCAGGCATTGCTTCATAGTTTTCTAGCTTGATTTTCATTCAAATGTTCCTTTATTGGATTCACTATCTCTATGTCTTTTCATACTTTCAGTTTATATTCCTTTCCCTTTTTTCTTTTCTTGTTTATACTATCATATTTTGCCTTGCAAAAAATATTATCATTCATGCCTATTTTTCCCTAGCCTATCCTGCATTATCACTCTCCCCTTCTTTCCAATATTAGGAAAATAGTTTAGAACTTTTAAATACATTTAAAGTTTTATGTTAATGAATAGAACAATGTTCCATAGTTCTTGGACAACTGTAAAGGGTCAACTTTAATAATCATTGGATTTGATGAGGATGAAGAAATATAGGTTAATGCCACAGCATTACCATGCACTATAATTAAAATATTCACATAAACTAGCTAAAAAAGATTCACAAATCTGGGAAATAAAATATGTATGAAAATATTGAAGGCATTTAGAATTCCAAATATATATGATCAGAAAAGAACATCTTCATGTTCAAATTTCAGGACAATAACATTAAAATCTCTCAGAAGAAAACAACGGATCAATCAGGGTAACAGCAAATTTCTCAACAGAGCTCTACAGGCCAACTAGGTATGGAATGATATATTCAACCCTGAAAGAAAATTATCAATCTAGATTATAATACCCTGCAAGTCTGTCTTTCAATGTTGAAGACATATAGTCCTTTGAAGATATGCGTAAAGAAATCCATGGCCACTAACGAGCATCTAACAAATATTATAATAATCCTAAAACAGAAGAATGTGATATCAGGAGCATGAGAATGAAGGCAATAATGAATCTCTTGAAAAAAATACATTAATAAGTGAAACAAACAAATGATAATCAGGAATGAATCAATAGAAAAGAGCGGCACCATGATAGGAACTAAAATATACCTTTTAATAATAACAATTTAAATGATCTTAATTAAAAAACACAGATTGACTGATTAGATCAACAAAAAAAGACACAACTATATGTTGGCTGAAAGAAACATAGCACACCCACAAAGACTTGTGCAGATGGAAAAAGAAAGGATGATACTCAAGTATCTGAAAACAAGTGGGAGGAATTATATATCAGACAAAGCTGGCTTTGAGAGTAGTGAGAAGAGACAAAGTATACCAATATACCACTATATATTGGTAAAGGTAACAATTCAGAAAGGGATAATGATTGTGAAAATATATGCATTGAATATTATTGTACTAAATTTCATAAACCAAAAGGCTATTTGATACAAGAGAACAGACAGATCTCAGTACGGTCACAATGAATGATTTCAATACACCCACTTTAACAAACTGATGTATCAATAAGGCATACAATCAACAGAATTATTAGATTTTGAACACTATAATTCAAATTGAATTAAGATAAATCTATAGAATGCTTGATCCAATGGTAGAATATGTATTCTTTTCTTGTAGCCGGTGGATCTTTCTGAAAATTGGATCATATTTTAGATTGCAAAGCAAGTCTTAATAAATAAAAATATTGAAACAATCTCATTCATGAATCCTGTCAATTTCATGGAATGAAACTAGAAATACAGAGTCAAATAACTCACAAAAATACACAAACATATGAAAATTGAATAACATACTTCTAAGTAGCTAATTGGCCACTGAAAAATCCTGGGAAGAAATATTCAAATTCCTATAATAGAATTTAAGATAATGAAAATGATAACAGATGATAATGGTCACATGACAGGTCAGAATTTGTGCAATGCAGTGAAAGTAGTTCTTTGTTCTAAGGTATTTGTTAGAGGGTCTACAGGATCTTACTACATAGAGCAGACTCATAGTGATTCTGCTGTTTTCAGCCTTTTGAGAGCAGGGATTATAGGCGCACACCACCACAACAGGTCTCACTCGCCCTCTCATCATCAAAGAGCTTCTTTCAAAGAGAATTAAACAATATATTAAAAAGACCACACACCGTGACCAAGTTGCGTGAATCACAAGGGTGCAATAATAGAACAAGAAAAAAATATCTTTTACAAAATCTAACATCCTTTTACAATAAAAACCCAAAGAAAACACATATGGAAAGATATTTCCTCAAAATGATAAATATATATAGTATTTATGACAAATGAAGAGTCAAAAATTTTACTGATAGGGAAAAAGTGAAAGTATTTCATCTAATATTAGGATACAGACAGGTGTGTACACTCAAACTCCTGTTTTTTCCTCTCATTTTTCTGTATTACTAATGTGCACTAAAAAAACCTGGAAAAGCCCAACTAAAAAACAAATAAATTTAATTTGACCTATAGACCAAATAAAAAATTTAAAACATAGACTTGAATAAATGTATTTTAGTAATATAAAATTATAATAAAATATGTCCTTTATCATGTACAGGGTTTTTTTAAAAAGAAATTTAGAGCAATATTTTTGCAGTAATTTTTTTTAAATAGATAGTGCCTTTGAAATAAACACATTTAATTCACCAAATGTACTCTCAAATTTTACACTACAATATGTGGCAGCATGCATTGTAAATACAGATTTCCTTAATTACTTTTCCCAGTGCTGAGACAAAATATCTGATACCCAGGGATAAAAAGAAAAAAGGCCCAGTGTAGCTCACAGTGTATAGAGGTTTCAGTCCCTAATTGGCTGGCTCCAAATCAGGGAGGCTCGGCAGAGGGGAGAATCAGGGGGAAAATATCAACTACCCAGCAGACAGAAACCAAACCCAGCAAGCAGCAAGTAGCAGCAATAAGCTTCCTTTTCCTTTTATCCCATTTACAAACCAAGCCTTGTGGGTGATGGCACCCACACTCAGGGTAGGCTCCACATCCCCACATACAGAGCTATGATAAACCAATTAATAGATTAACCCAACAGAACACAGCCCTAATCCCAGGACAACACCCTTGATCCATATTCACACACACTACATTGGAAAAAACTCTACCTATGAGCACACAAAGCTTTGGACAGGACGTGTAGACACAGCCACAACATTCATGGGCTTATGCACCAGTATGAGCATAAGAGAGAAAGAGAAGGAGAAGGAGACGGAGAGGGTGGAGGGCATGGGAGAGAGGGAGGGAGAGGCTAGGAGAAGGAAAGAGAGGGAGAGGGACAGAGAGAGGGGGAGGGGCAGGCGGAGGGAGAAGGAGAGGGAGAGGGAAAGAGAGACAAGGAAAAGCTAAGTTAGAAACATCTCAATCAGATCAGTGGATTACATCCATATCCTAATTATGAAAGTTACTGTTTTTTCAAGATGTTATCATTGGGGAAAATTGGAGAAGAGGTACAATTATTTGTTTTTGTGTTTCTCATTTGTTTTTGTTTTTTAAACTGCAATATTTACCAAAATTATCTCAAAAGGTGAAACTGTACAATTAGAATACATAAAATTAAAATAAAATATAATTTGTTTTATTTTTAAGGAAACCATTCTAAGATATATTAGAAATGAAAACTTGTGGTCCAAACCCTGCAAGTACCATCTTGTTTATGCGCAGTGCATTTCCAGTAATTTTCACTGCTCTCAATATCCTTTATGTTTTGTTTTATAAAATTATGTTACCTAAGGGCACTTGTGCTTATAGGTATCCTTCGGCAGCACTAAGGATCAAACCCAGGTGCAAGGCCCTTGCAGCTCTTTTAAATTTATTTTAGAGAGAATAGAAAAATAATAAGACACTAAAAATGATACACAATTTCAGAAAAAATAAGATAATAGTATTCAACAGTGGTTGATACATTGAATATTATTGTCTTCCTAATCCCTTTTAAAATAAATTATTATTATTATTTTCCACTTTGAGACAGACTACACTCTAACTGCAGATATTTCTGCCCACATGTCTTGAGTAGCTAGCATTACAGGCATATGCCATGACACCCTTCACAGATATAATTTTAAAATAACAAAAAACTTAGGACCAGTGGCTAATACTTATAATCTCAGGCATTCCAGAGCCAGAGGTAAGAGGATCACAAGTGCAATGACAGCTTGGTCAATTTAGAGACTGTCTGAAAATAACATTATTAAAGGGTGAGACAGAGCAATTGCCTGGTATGAATGATACCTTGTTGTAAGCCACATTAGTGTAAAATTTAAAATATTTAAATAACAAAAATCTTTAAAATGTCTTTTCCCTTTGCTGTTATATAACTAGCTATAACACGGAATAACCTGGAAACATACTTTTGGGAATTAACCAGTCATCCGATAATAGATAAGAAATTCCACTTAATAGATATATAATTCTTCCATGGTGGGTACCTAACATGCACAGAAATATAAAACAGTAAGGGGAATGTAAGGGTTCATGAAAGAGGAGAAAATGTGGGGCTGTGGTTCCACGGATACATAGTGCTGCTTTTGTAAGATGGAAACTTATAGAGATCTGCTGGGCAGGAATATGAATATAATCAATAGTCCTGAAACATATTCTGAGAAAGTTAAACTGAAAATGCAAACATAATATCTGTTACATGTTTTATACATGATATATATGTCATTGTTATATTTATATGTATCATATATGCCACATGCATTATTATGTATTATTTACTTCAGTGTACTACACACACACACACACACACACACACACACACACACACACATTCTTTTATTTAGGCCATCCTCATCTTCCCAAAAAGAGAAAGAACAACACACTAGCCACTTTGCATACTTTGTGCTCAGTCTTCCGTGTAGATGAGCTTCATTTCTGGGAAATAGCTCTCGCATGTAAAGAAGGGCTCTCTTTGCACAGGAGGTGACATTTTTTTTCTCACTATCCCCCTCAGAGAAAGGAAAATAGACTTCACAATCCAGACATAGCAGAGAAGTGACACACGCAGGGCAGCGCTGTCGAGAGCATGGAGCACAGCACTGGGCCTTGGGCCAGCCTCACTCAGAGGTTCTAGCTTCCCGAGACTGTTTCCACTTTGTTTTAGCTACTCTAGTTAAGACTCTGTTATCTGAACCCAGAAGAGACCTGTCCAAAATTCCGATGCTGATGAATCAATTTCATCATTGTGCTATTGTTATGAGTGATTTCTAAGTGGACTTGTCTTCTTTTTAACTGATTTTTGGTTGAAATCAGAAAATGCTGTCCTATGTGTGATTTGTATCACGAAAGCTGGCACTTTTATCCAATTCATTCCATTTACCATTTTTAGTTTTAGAAGAACACTATCAGACAACACAGAATATGCTTTGTAGATATCAAATGTTATATATGATGACCATTTCTCTGAAGTATATATTCAATATGACTTAATATGTTTAGACAGCATAAAAGAGTTGACAGATGTTAACTCTTAATTATGATTATGATTCCTCCATTAGGTATATTTTGGATTCTCATTACCTTATGCAAATCTGAAGTTATTTAAAATTAAAAAGCACTTAGTTCATCAGATTTCCATTTATAATTATAAGATAGCACATAGCAAAGTTATCCGTGGTTTAACTTCCCATTTCTTTAGTCAATTACTGTTTAATAAATACTAAATGGAAAATTCCAACAGATGCAATTAATAAGTTTTAAGTCACACAATGTTGTAAGTAGCATGATGAAATTGATGCTCCTCCACTCTGCTTTCAGTCCCCCAGGGGTGTGACTCTTCTGTGTCCAGCATGGCCCACTGTCTACGCTCCTCTCCTGTGAGTCATTTCATAATTATCTTGGTTATCAGATTAACTGCCATGGTATTGCGGTGCTTATAACATTTGTTTGACTTAATGATGGTCACGAAGTGTGAGTGTAATGATGCCAGGAACTCTAATATGCCAAGGAGAAGCCATGCAGGACTTCTTTCAAGCGAAAATTCTCAGCTAATAAGAAAAAATTGTATGCTGAGGTTGTTAAGAATTGTGGTAAGAAAAACAATCTGCCTGCAAAACTGTGAAGAAGCTAATTTTGTTGTCCCGTACCTCACGGCAAAAAATACGACTACAAAAGTGCTTAGGCTGAGACAAAAACAGCATCATAGGATTCACTACTATTTTTTCTTAATTTTTTTTAACTCTGCAAAAATGATTTCTTTATTTTTCTAATTAAGCAAATGAACAACAATCAAAAAGAAAAATCCCTCCAGAAGACTAACCATGTGATGGATAATCTATTTTCCTATTTTAGTCTGACCTATACACATTCAGAAAATGACCATACATAGAAGATTGTCTTAGCCTACATGATTCATTTCATCTGTATACTTTTTTATTTTATTTATTTATCTTTCTGTATTTTAGGGAAGGGTCTACAGGGTGTTCACTGTCTCACTACTAGATTGGACTCGTAATGATTCTCCAATTTACAGCCTCCCAATTATAGGGAGACATGGGATTACATGCTGGGATTACAGGCACATGCCACCATGCCCAGTCTCAACCACTGTCTCTGCACGACCCGGGAGGCGGGGCCACCAGCAGAAGCTCCTGACCCTGAGCCTGCTTGCAAGCGCTTTAACCCACTGACCTATTTGGCTGTCCTTTCCTCTGTATACTTTTAAAAGGTGTGTTTCTTTAAAAACTGTCAAGTACAATTGCATTTTTGCTATTTATTTAAACGTTTTTTCTTCTCACAATGAATCCAGAGATGAGGCAGGAAAGAAGTGCTTTAGGCACTGCCCACTTAGAGACACGAACACACCCTTTATTCACACGCTACTACTCCACTTATGATTCTGTTTTCTTCTGAATGTTGGTTCACATGATTAC
This sequence comes from Octodon degus, assembly GCF_000260255.1. Lineage (NCBI taxonomy): Eukaryota > Metazoa > Chordata > Mammalia > Rodentia > Octodontidae > Octodon > Octodon degus. The sequence continues at coordinate 7,407,760 of NW_004524616.1, forward strand.
TTGTAACAGATAATTGGGACAAGAGAGCTCATCTTTTCAATCTAGGCTTTCAGGACCTTTAAAAAACAAAATATAGTGATAGTATTTGCCACAAAATTTCAGAAGACATTAACACAATGTATAGATGTAATTTATCCATTTAATTAATTGTAGCAACTCTCTAGTGCCACTTGATTACACAAAAAGCTATGCTACACTTTTGATATTAAAAGGTAGAAAATTAGTTTTCCTCCAATCATTAAAGTTTTCAGATTCCCAAGTTTCCTATTTAACAAGCTACTAAACCTAAAGCCAAAAGCTTTCTTTGTTCCCACTTGTTCTGTTTTCATTTCTAAATTCTGTTTTCCTGATATTCATATGACCATCCATTTAACCTTATAAAAAGAAGCCTATCTAATTCTGTGAGAACATTTTTGTCACTCACTAAATTTAGAAAGTATAATAATGATTCAGATGAACAGAGGAGCAAACATTTTTTGTTTAAAGGATGACATATATTTGTGTGATTATGGGCTTTGTCAAAAGGAAAATTTTTAGTGATTATCACTGCTGCTCCTATCATAACCTTTAGGGCAATTCTGAGTGCTACCTAAGGCATGAAAGTGTAATGACCTTCTGGCAAATGGGAGAACCATCAGGCTGTGTTCAGTGCTAGTTGGTTTATGCGGGGTTTCTCATGAAGGTCTCCATTCAAAAATATTCTGAAAGGAAAATAATATTCTCTCAAGTTTTAAAAGTAAAATTTTCATACTCACTTTATTGAAAATGGACTTAAGCTGTCTACCTTACCAAATACAGCCTTATAGGATAATCTAGGTAGGCGAGATTATGTACCTGTACTGCCATGGCACATACATGAAAGTTTCTTCAGGGCTAATAGCATCTAATTAATATAAACACTGAACACACTAGGAATAAAATATACTAGACTCAATAGCTATGGTAATTTCTCATAGTAATCTTGCCTGAGCAAACTATTCCGAAGTCTTTCCCCATGACTGCCTTTCTTATTTGAAGCTATACTCATTCATTCATTTATAAACAACTCAATGAGTTTATACAATTAGTTAATTTAGAGGGAGAAATAATAAGCACAAATGATTCCTGCTTTCCTTAGTGGGCAAAACAATGCTACAGATAGACTCTTAAATAGCTGAATGACAAGTAGTCACTGTAGTATTTGTACCAAGATATATGTGCCACTTTACCTAATTGCATATTGTTCTAGATGGCTGACTCAAGGAGGGTAGCCTAGCCCTGATATATAACAAAAATGGTTATGGTTAGCTATCAATAAATATATATGAATATACATATAAAAATATGTTATAACCAAAAAAAGACCAGATGTTGACTGCAAGAATTTTCTATAAAAGACAATTCCAAGCATTCTATAGCAGTTTTCAGACTTTAAAATGTTTAAGTTAAAATGTAGCTTAAGGTTTTGCACACCTGTAAATGTCTGGCCCATATCTTAAAGCTTTTATATCTTATCTAGGTAGTGATGTACAGTCTAGTACTACTGCACCATGACTGATGGGAGTCACACATCTCCACTCTGTCTGTAATTGATGTAGTTATCCAGGCAAGGAGAAAGGTCGAGGACAGCCATCATTATTCGTGCTTTGTGCCAGTGAGATGTAAGGTGGTTCTCAGAATCAAAGCTGACTCCACATTAGGCTGGAGTCCATCACATTAATAATTTCTGTACAAATTAATGGAGTACTGTTAAGAGAACATTGAATGAGAATTAAGACAGAGCAAAATGGTCTTTGTAAAAAAGCCAGGAAGTCTTCCATTCAAGAATTAGAACACAATTTAGCTCAGCAGACTAAAGTGCCTACTTATGCAGAGCTCATTGGCCAGGTTAGATCCCTGGTGGGTGTCCCGGGCCCCACCTCCGGCGGGCATTGAGATGGAGATTGAGACTGGGCATATTGGTGAGCATCTGTAATCCCAGGTCTTGAGAGTCAGAAAACAAGAGAATCACTACAAGTCCAGTCTATCCCGTGAGACCTTATATACCCTGTAGACCCCATTCTAAATTCATTTAAAAACAAAGAAGTCAAATATCATTATTCATAGATGATATGATCCTCCACTTTCAAGATGCCAAAAATTCCACCAAAACTCCTAGAATGGCCAAATACAGCAATATAACAGAACAAAGAAAAAATCAACACACAAAAATCAATACACTTCCTATAAATTTATAATGAACTATTGAGAAAGAAATTAGGAAAACATTATCATTTCTAGCAGCATCAAGAAAAATTAGGATTTACCCTAACCAAGAAAGTTAAAGACCTCTACAATGAAACTTACATCACTCTATAAAATGAGATGGAAGAGGATACAGAAAATGTTAAGATATTTTGTGTTCCTAGATAAGGACACCCAATGCTGTCAAAATGGCCACACTTCCAAAACTCGGACATTGTGTTAACGTAATCCA
>NW_004524616.1:7411352-7433893 GCF_000260255.1 Octodon degus
GGAGCAAATTTTTAAAAAGAGATAATAGGAAATAGGGAGATCCTTTTCAAATAGAAAGGGGAACAAAAGTTGGGGGAAGAGGGAAGGAAGGGGGTTAAAAAGTTGAAGAAAACCTAGGGATGGAACTTTTCAAAAATGGGAATAGAAACATGAGTTGGAGAGAGCAGGGAAGATAATGGGACAAACATGATTTATTTCTCGGGCTGTAACTCAGCAGCACAGCACCTGCCTGGCAAGCACAAAGACCTGTGTTCAATTCCTGGTAACACAGCAAACCAAAATGAAACAGAGTTGTGCTGTGTTATGTATGTGTACAGTCCCATGATAATTGTACCTATTGTGTACTGCAAACATATGCTAATAAAAAGTGAAATTAATGAAGGAATTAGAACAAAACTAGGGCTTGTGCAAGTATTGGTAGTGTTATAGTTAGGCCTGTCTTTCAAATAAATTTTAATTACTTAAAACAGTAAAGAAAAATACACCCTTCTCCATATACCTCCTTATTATGTTAGCATATTCGGATGAACTTCTATTCTGGACCAAGACCCTGTCTCTGGAGTCACAGCTTGGTTTGGAAATGGGCTCCTCCATTCTTGGTTTGACCTTGGACAAGTTATATCCTTCTGAGAAAAGGAAAGTTTCTGAGTTGTTCTCTGCAATGTGTTAACATGCTTAAAACTGGCAGATATAGAGTAAGTACACAGTAGGAATGCTTAGTACTATTTTTGGATGATTAAATTTTCTTGGATTCTAAAACATACTGAAAATACAGTACATTCCTGCTGCCTCTGAGTAACCATTAGTTCTACATAATATTTAATGATTTCATTTATTTACTTTTTTGTAGTTCTGGTGTTTGAATTCAGGACCCCACACTTGCCAGGCAAGTGCTTATTCTACTGAGCTATTTCCTCACCCAATATTTAACAATTTTACATCATTTGCCTGCAAGAAAAAATTTGTACTTTCAGATAATTCACCATCATCAGGTGAAATCTAGTCTTCCATAAATTAGGTGGCCAAGATGTTTTAACATTCTCCTGAGTTTACATAAACTTTAGAAACGTTTAACTTTGATTATAGGCCTTAACCTTCCTTTTTAAAAGCATCTACTGTAAGAACCTTGGAATTGTACATCTTGTTATCTCTAATCTGTAAATCTTCCAGCCTTCTGCCAGGTGTGCAAGCCTGCATGGTCTTCCCAACCTGATAGCCTTCTGACTGAAATGTCACCATGGAGGAAACAGGGCCACACCTCCCAGACTCTGGGAAAAGAGCTGACTTTGATCAGCACCAGTCAGCTAGTGCCAATGCTTTGCTCACCTTGACTCACTCAGGCTTTTCAGTTCTTTTCCACCCTCTGACCCCAGCACTTAGAAGCTCTCCTGAACTGATCACTTCTCTATGTGTAGCCAGTTCAGGTCATCATGGAGGATGCCTTTAATGCATGCTCTGTGTGTGTGTGTGTGTGTGTGTGTGTGCGTGTATGTGTGTGCACGCGTGCTGTGTGCATGTGTAGGAGATAGATAAAAGAACAACAACAACAAAAGCATTTCTTTCCTTTTCTTCCTGTGGGAGTTAAGCTCAGCCACTTTCCCCCCACTGCAACAGTCTCAGATGCTGTATTTATTGCTTATTTAACTCCATCTCCTGCAATTTTTCTTTAATGTGGGTCATGAGCAGTACTGGGGAAGTCTGTACTACTGTACTTCCCTCCCTTGATCCACCTAAAAGTCCTTGCTTTCATTAACTTATGAAGATAAAGAAGAAAAGCTCAAATTAAGATCCTGCTCCTTATGGTGCAATCAAGGAGGACAAAGAGTGCTTCCTTCCAGCTGATTTTATTAACATTAAAATTTTATAATAAATTATGAAGATCCCTAGAGCTAAACACCCAATTATAATAACATAAGCATGGCAAGATGTCTATAATAGTGTTTTTCTTGGAATAAAAGTCTAATTATAGTGCTGTAGACTTCTACATGGCCAAGACACAGCTATGGGAATGGAGAACCATGCTTCCAATTAGTAGCTGGATTTTCCAATGTGGTCATAATTCAAAATGAGTGAAACCTAAACATTTAAAAGCCAAGATTTCTGACAGTAAAATTACAATGTTGTGTTTCTTTGACTTATCTGACTACATTGACCTATCTTTATTGGAGACTGGATGGATATATATATTTTTTTCTTTTTTTTGTACTGGGAAGCAAACTCAAGATCTTGTGCTTGCCAGGCAGGTGCTTATGCCACTCAGCTATCTCTCTGCTCCAGGATAATTTATTTTAAATGTCAATATTTTCATGAGACTCGATAGGTTTCACAGTACACTCAGGGTCTCCACAATATCTACAATATAAGAGTAAAGGGTAGTTCAGGTTTTAAGTAGACAGAATTACGCTTTATGACAAAGTAAAAGAAATTTAAAGTTTTTATGTCTGAAGTGAAAATAAATGCAGTACTTGTAGTCCTAACAAGGAAATGTAGAACCTCAGGAGAAAACTAATGAGATTTGAGAAAATATGACATGGGAAATCACTGAGTCAAATAACTGTAGTTTTATTAATGAACAAAATTATACATTCCAAAACCCATTTACTTTTGGATTTATTTTCATGGCTCTGTTTCAACATATTTTATAATTACTGGTGGATATTTTATTTTGTATACTTTTTTAGGATTATTTATTTTTAAACAAATTTCCGAAATTAAAATCTTCACAGGAATAGCATGTCTAAATTTTATTATATTATACAGCTAAGCCCAGCAACATATTCTACAAAAAAAAGTTTCACAAAAGACAAATGATTTATAACAATAAATTACATAAACATTATGCAGCAATTAGTTACCTAAAATGAAAAATAAATTTGGATATACTTTTATATCTTTATGTGTTTATATGTAGTATATATGCATGCATTGTGCTTGTATCAGACACACACGTGAAAACCCCAAGTTCTACTCGCAAACACTTGATCTTTAGAAGGAAATCATATAGCAGAATGGAAAACATAAATAAATGCTCTTTTTCTAAGCATATAGAGAAGTTGTTTTAAGCAAAAACAACACTGTAAGCAAAGGACATAAGGAAAATAACAATAGATTTTAATAGTACATTGACATTTTAAAATCCCATGTAAAAAACACCAGGAATAAAATCAAAAGACAAACATGAGATTGATAAAGTGATTTTTGCAGAGTGATGATACACGTCGGGTCACCGTACGTAAGATCTCATTCTAAATCATTACTCTATCATTGTTCTGCTAACCATCATTGCAAAGTTCAATCTAATTTCTCACTATCTTTGGAATCTTGATTCTCCTTTTTTATCTTCAGAGAAGCTGCCCTGCTTGAAGACTGTAAGAGCTTTCTTTGTAATTACTACCTGCCGGTCCTGCTCTCATCTAAACACTCTCTTGAATCAGTTCCCCATGATGCAGTCACATGTCCACGATTCAAATATGACTGTGTGACTCTCCCTGTCCCGGTCAGTGCCATTCAGCGATCTTAGAGAAGCTAAGAGCCTTCGGTAGCTTGTCTCAGAATGCCTCTCCAACTTTCTCTCTTAGCTTTAACACTATATGCTCTACCTACATTGACCCTTTGCTGGGCCTTGGCACATCCTTTCTCTTGGAAACTTTCCCATAACTTAATCCAACTTCTGCTGCTTCACTGTCACTGACTGAAACCACTGCCTTATGCACACATTTTCTGACTAGATCAAGATTGGGTTATGTTTCTCTGATACTAGAAAACATTTTTTGCAACTAACCTAGAGTTAATTTTATATTTTAAAAATTCAACTAGGTATTACCTGCCCCTGACATTAGAAACATTCTGAAGGTGAAAACTGTGTGTTTTACTGATTCTATATCTAATGTTTTGCATTCTGTGAGTGGTGAAGGGCTAGGCTGTCTTGTAAGGAAGCCACAGTGCGCAGTGCGTACACCTGAATAGATGGAAGAAAGGAAACGTGAAGAAACAATCCCAATAAATCTCATTCTTAATCCCTGCTTCATATATTAAAACAAAGAAACAAATACAATATCATATCTTCCTCTGATTTGCCAGCTTTCTACTTCACACAGTTCTTTTTCTTCTTGATGTATAGACTCATTGCAGCCACCTCTTAGGCTTTTCCTCTCCTTCCCTTCCCAGTGTCTCACTTTTATGTTTCGTTTTTATGACAGCTCCCACATTCTTGCATTATTCCTTCCTCTCTTATTATCTGAACTCTGGTTTAAATCTGAATTATTGCAACTATCTTTACCTTGGGAGTAAGAGACTAATATGTCAATGAAATGACAGATGTTATCATTGCAAATGAGCAATTTTGAATGTGCTAAATCAGAGGCTAAAGGGAAACCAGAAAGATATATTAACAGGACTCCAGAGCCCAGTTCTTTCCCTTCAGTCACAGCAGTTCTGCTTTCAGCTGCTATATATTAGATTTTTAAGATATAATTCACTAGAAGAAAATGTTATGCAAGAGGGGAAAATGTTTGAAAAGTCACTGTATTCAATCGCCTTGTTTTTTCTCAAAGAACCCTCCTCACTCCAATGCTATCTCTTCTTATACCCAGATATATTTTGACCACACAGATGTAACTTTTAGTTTCAGGATCCTTTAACTTTTTGGAAGGTATTACAGAGTTCACAATATCCAATAGTGTGATGTTTACTATAATACTGAGATTCGTAATTTATTATTTTATCAATACACTTTATTTACTTGACTAATGTCTTAGTAACCTTACTTATTGCAGAGATAAAACACCTGACATCCAAAGTTAAAGGAGGAAAGCTTATATGTCAGCTCACAGTTTGTGGAAGTTTTAGTCCATAGTCAGCTGAATCCAAGGCAGAGTGCCACAACAGAGGGGTAGCAAGAGAAGAAACAGTTCATGGTGTGGCAGGCAGAAGGTAGTGAACAGTAAGTAGCAGCAGCAGGCTTGTCATCTTTCTGCCCCTTTATATTCTATCCAGGTTATAATCCTATTGATTGTTGCCACCAAATCTAGGGTGGGACTTTCATTATCCACACCCTTACTTCAGATATCATTCCTTTAATCCACATTTACACTCTAATCCAGCGACCTTCAATACTCCCATCTATGAGCACATGAAGCTTTAGGGGGAAGGACATCTAGATACAAGCTGTAAACGTTAATTTGATCCTTAATCTGTTATTATTTATTTTTAAACCCTCACAACAGTTAAATCATAAGTTTATTTTGGCAAAGATGCTAACAAAATTTTGCTCTAGCTTAATTTGACTAGTGCTGGGATAATTAAGGATGACAAACTCTGACTAAATGCCCATGACTTCAATGAGGGAGAAAAAGAAATATGTTGCTTTAGGAAAAACAAATAGATTTTTCTTAGGGAGGACTTAGAACAAATGGAAGTAGCTTGGTGGGGTCCAATTTAAGAAAGTTCCAGAACATTAGGAGAAAGTACAATGACAGGTTGGAAGTGAATTCCAAGTCTAGCATGTGTCATTTGTGGGAAGACATGAAATGTGAGACTACCTATTTCACTAAAACAGAGTCTTTGCTAAAATAGTTCCTGTATAAGCCTAGAGCTCTCTGAAAAAGAATAAACAACCCCCAAAGTATAAACTATACTCTTTTGACAAAATATTTTATTGATCTATTAAATAAAACTATGTATTTTGCAAATACATTTATTCTAATCTTCTCACATGTAGCTTTTTTTTGATAAAAGAAGATATTACTACTGTCCTCCACATGTATTCTTCCCATATGATCTTTCCTCCTTCCTTGAACTCTTTATTTTCCAAAAGTCAGATAGAGCTGAGAATTAAAAAGTATAGGATAGATGAATTAAATGATTTATAACTGAAAATGCTGATTTTCGCAAGTTACACTGATTTAGAAATCGTTTGTTTGGTGGCAAATAAAGCTTGAGGGTAATTGCAATTACACAGAGCAGGCACAACACTGCTGTCTTCACATCACCTGGGTTTAGACTTGTGTTGATTGCAAGCTATGCAAATTTATTCCATCTTGTGAGATACATACTACAATTGGTATGGAGCTTTTCAATCATACCTCACAGTTTCCTTCTTGGGTGTCTGCAAAGCTCTATTTCAAAGTTTCCACTTAGAGAATGCATTATGAAAACTGCATTATTAAAAATAATAAATAAATATAAAAACAGAATTTATGGAGCTCATTTTAAAGCTTTATAAGAAAAAATTTTAGGAAACAGCTAATTGTAGAAGGAAGGAACTTAGGCTGGAGGTGTATTAACACAAATCTATTGAAATATATTTTATATGATACACATTTAAATAAACAGCTTAAATTTTTTAGTTTGGTTTTTTTTTTTTTTTTTGTGTGTGTGTGTGTGTGTGTGTGTATGTGTATGTGTGCAGGGTCTCACTACACAGCTCAGACTCATAGTGATCCTCCTGTTTTCTGCCTCCCTAGTGCTGGAATTACAGGTAGCCACCACCACACCCGGACTGAAATAAACAGTTTAAAAGAAGAGATAAAGAAAAATGTACCTATGTTTCAATGTTAAACTTTGCTAAATGTCTTAATAAATCAATGAATGGCTTTATTATTCTGAGAAATGTTTGTATTGGATGTATTGAGAAGGAAAAGCAATTGACAAAATCATAATAAAGCAAGAGCCCTTTGTGGTTTAAGTTTGAAACATTATGCAAGGATACTTTAGGTTACTGAAGCAAAAATTATCAAAGCTCAAAGAGGTAAAGGGAAGTATTTTTTATCATAGCAAGTTTATAATAGTTGTATCTGTACACTAAAATAACCACATCAGTGTAAAAGCAAGCACTGGAGAAACTGCAAACTTTCTCAGAATCAGAATAGAACTTCAGTTTTAAAATTAATTTCTAAATGAATCAAATAGAATACCTGTTTTAACAGATGCATGTTCAGAAATTCTAGTTTTAACAGTAGAACAGACAGGCTTTTCTTAATGGATCTAGTTTGGTTACACAAAACTCATCAAAACTAAATTTGAAAAGGAGAATGTGAATTTCTTTGAGTAATGTAGATAGTGTAGTAGTTGAACAGAACATACATATTAATTGACAGAATAAAATGCTCAATTCAGAAATAGTCCTACACATATACACAGAGGTAATAAATTTCTAATAGGGAATCTTTCTAAAAGGGGCAAAGGGTAAATGAGCCAAGAAATATATTAGGGCAGTTATGTATATTTTAGGAAAAATATATTAATTTCCTAATCTAAAACAATCCACAAATACAAAACCTAGATTATTAATAAACTATATGTAAAAATGTAAAATTTTAAATGCTATTAGAGGAAAGCATTTCTCTCTCTCTCTCTCTCTCTCTCTCTCTCTCTCTCTCTCTCTCTCTCTCTCTCTTGCTCAGAAAGTAGGATACTTACACCATATTTTAGAGAAATTCTTTGTAGGAAAAAAAGAAAATGAAAATATTTTAGAATATATACAGTAAATAACTTTTTTTGAAATATAAAGAATTCCTTTTCTCTGCCTCCTTGGAACTTTTCACAAGCAAAGTCTTAGATTAAATGGTGTTTACTTTTTAAATTTTCATTCAAGAGGACCAAAGTTGCTGTCTACATAAGAAGTGAAACTCTCTTTAGTTCAAAACTAAGGGGGCTGGGGAGATGGCTCAGTGGAATAACAGCTTGGCTGGCAAGCACAAGGGCCTGAGTTCAATCCCCAGTTCTGAAAAAAAAAAATCAAGTATTAATTGAGGCCGAGGAAATAGCTCAGTAGAATAAGCGCTTGCCTGGCAAGTGCAGGGTCCTGAGTTCAACCCCTCGTACCTCAAATAAAAAAAAAAATACTAAGGACAAACCTCAAGTATAGGAAATAAAGAACACAGAGGAGGTGCCCAGCAAAAGAGTTTAATAGATTTTTAAAAGAAAAAGTAAAGCAATAGGTGACAAAAGGGACTTAAAAGGGGAAGAAGCAGGATCCTGAGAAAGAAATCATCCCCAAGCATCAGTGGAAGCATGAGCCTTTGACAGGGGAAAAGCATTTGCTTAGCTACAAAGTAGAATGAGGAGAGAGCAGCCCTGCAGATGCTCTGGGGGAAAGGGAGCAGATTTCTAAGTAAGACAGGTATCAGGAGTAAGATGGACAAGGCACTCACTTGCTCCCAATTTAACTCTCCTTAGTTGAAATGAGTCAATCTGTGGTTCCAATTTACGTAATCTTTCTATGAATAAAAGTAGGATGCAAATATGCAGTCTGCTCCAGATTTAGATCCAAGCTGCAATGCAAAATTTGACAGAAATCCTCTAAAATGAAATCTACTTTAAAGGATGCTAGTGATTCTTAAAAACAGAGTATCTCCAATAATATATATCTACTTTTTCTTCAAGCCATTGTTCTTCTTTTGATCTCCTATAAAAAATTGCTCCTCTTAAGAGCTCTTAGCTGGCAATGGTCTGTGTCACTTTTGGTAGGTGGTTTGACCAAGTTGGCGTCCCATGGTAAGTTTTGTCATGACTACCTCAGATACATTTCTTGGTTGGTTCACAGTAATACTGCTGTGCATTTCTGCTCTTGTTCTTTGAAGTGCCACCAGTATTCTAAATCCACCCCCATGCCCACAAGCCATTGGGCAAGATGAGAATATCTGGTATGTACTAATTCAACTAAAGTTACTAGGTTTAATTTGCACTTTTACAGAGAAAATTCATTGCACCCCAAATACTGGGCTCAGACTTTTATTTCCCTTATTGTGATGCCTCAGCTGGAAAGATGTGGAGGACAAAGGAGCCAAGCTATAAAATGTGAAACAAAAGAATTTATAACTAACCCTTTTTAAAATTCATATAATGAGAAAAAAAGATAAAATAGCAATGAAACAGTTTCAAACAGGTTAGTAGGGCAGTTACAATAATTAATGCATTGCATATTGCTGTCTTCCTAGTAGTTATTCAGAGGACAAGACGCAGACATTATATTTTGTCTAAACAATATTAGTAACAAACCTTTCTTCTCAATGAACTGAGAGAAAGTAGCTGTATATCTATCCCATCTCGTGTATACATATATATTTTTTCTTTCTTTTTTTCACAACAAAACATCCTTTATTTATACTTCTGTAAAGTTAGTAACATGTGACAAAAGGTTGCCTAGTGACTAATAGCTGATCTTAACCAGACAGGATGTTTATTTCAGGACTGAGGTATCTTGTTGGCTTTAGGCACTGAGGCTTAGTCCCACCTAAACACATTTGATCAATTTCCTAGCTTCAGTGGCTCCCAACATATCCTCCTTTTCTGTTTTGTCTTTTCAGAGATGGATGTTCCATTGAAGTTAGAGATGCTATATTTGGAGAAGTCTTTAAAGGACCTTAAAGTGGTCTCAAGGACAATTTATGCATGCAAATTGCTTTTAAATATCTTGATATCAGATTAAGGGATTATTTTGAATACACTGATAGTCCTTCTGACTACATTTTTTTCTTTTTCTCTTTGCATTCCAGTAAAACTTTTAAAGACTTGCTACAAAAACATTGAGTCAAACTTTTAGCTGACCTATACCTTCCTTCATCTGCTGTTTACAAAATGCATTTCTAGATTAATCCTCTGACTTAATACCAAAGATTGTCTGGGGTGTAATGGCAACATTAAAGTATCTGCCTAAGTCCTCAGTGGTTAAATGTATTATTTTGTATGTCTCTATATCAGACAATTGATATTAAGCGTGTCCAATCTGCATTTTATTGGAAATCAAGTACTCTAGAAAGGGGATATGCCCTGGAATTGCCCATTTGTTGTTATTGTTCTTTGTTTTTTAGAACAAGAGAGGATCAGAGCAAAGGTAGTTATGGGCTTCCAACTCTGATGGGTGAGGCTATAAAGGCATGTTTCTGTCCCTCGTTTCATCAAACAACTCTGATGATTAAAAATTGGTACCTCTGTTCAGCTGACTTATGTTTTAGACAGCTGTGATTGGAAAAAACTTATCTACTGTTTAAAATGCTTTAACTCTAGTTGATGGTGCTAATGCTCACTCCTAGTACTGTCATGCTAAACTTAGATTCTATTCCTTCCACCATTTGACCTCCTTTCTAGACTTTTGTTGGCCATAATGGAGTTTAGATACTATTAGCATTCAATCCGTCTCCTGTAAACATGTTTGTGTTAAACTTTGGCTTCTTAGGGCATAATAGCTAAAAGTAAACCTTAGTAGTAGTCCACTCACAGTTCATTGAGCTCACCACTGTATTTGGCTTATTATTTTGGCCTTTCAAAAAATACAATCCATCCTTAACGCTTGAGCTTCTAATTTTTTTATAGCGCTTTCAAATTTGATGCTTTTCTTTGAATCACTGGCAGAAAGAAGAGTGAAGAGAGACTAAAATGGTCACCATGGAAGCCACTGTTGAGTGGCTCCTTTGTCCTCTTTAGAAATGACAACTCATGCATGAACTTATGTTTGAATCTAAGTTGCACCTCAAATCATCCAATTAATTTAGAAAAGGTGTTTAGCCCACACATCTCAGTTGTTAATCCCTAAACTAGGCATCATAATATGTCCTTAGATCTGTAAGAGCAACTAAAGATTCTAAAAGTGTTTTTAATATTTAATATAATATTATTCAATAAAAAGTATTTTCTCACTATTAAATGTTTCCACGCTGTTGTCACAGAGATGGGTGTCAAGAAAACCTCTCATCGTATAGATTCAGTCAGTAGCTCTCTGTGTGGTTGAATTTGTTTACACATAGCCAGCTCAGTTTTGTAGTAATAAATTAAATTCTCTAATAATTTTTTCCTCTGCTGCTTGAGCAAATCTGTCATGAACAGGGAGCTCCTCTGAGCGCTCACTAGAGGGGAGCTGATGCTTTGAAAGCACAATGCATCTAATCTCTCAGGCTGGTGTCATGAATTCATTCTTGGCTGCCTATGACTTGTTATATTCCTTCATTCAGATAACTCAGCTTCTGTCATCCCACTTTTCTAGTCTGTAAAATGGTGATAATGATATTGACCCATCTTCTAGGCATACTGTGAAGAAATGCTAATCAACGTTCACAAAACACTTTGAAAACACAAATTGCTATTTAAATGCTAAATATGTGTATTCAATGGATGCCAAGTATACCTTGGGATTAATATGTCCTAGTTGCTGCAATGCCTTACACAGAATGGAAAACCAAATAAACAACCTGACACCTGCTCAAATTCAAACTCTCTCTGCTCTGCAGCAACACAATTTTTATAGATTTTGTGATGGAAAGCTAGAAATAAGAAGAAACTTGAATGTCTCTCTTATAAAAAGACAGAAGACATACTTGAAGTGATTGTCAGAAAGCAAAGTGACTAAATTGCTCAGGGGTAAAGAGAAAATGACTCCAGGTAGTACAGGCTACGGTAAGAAATCTGACAGTTCTTTTCTGTTAGAAACTCAATATTACTAATAAAGACATAAAACTGTACTTTTCTGAGGTAATAAGATTCATTGATTTACATTACTAGGCACAGCTGCACTCATACTCTAAACTTTCATGTCAAAAAATCATTCTGAGATTGTAAAATAGATTAGAAGTGTAGAAGGATTCCAAAACGACACCACACCAGGCTTTGCGCTCTGCTAAGGCAGCTGGGTGGAGCTGAACTGCTGCTTAGCAGAATCATCTCAATGTATTCTGCCCAACCACTATATGGTGGCCTTCACAAGCTTCTGGAAAGGAAGCTGCCAAATAGTCCTCGCTGTGACTTTTCCCCAACGGAGCCAGTTTAGCATCCTCCCTAGCTTTGAGAACATAAAAGAACATAATGCCTAAAGCATCTGGAAACCTTTTACTTGCGTTGTCTTTTCACCCCACCCGGGGCCTGTGGTGGAATTTGCATTTTCAAGCCTTTTCAGTTTTAAACAGTTAATCATCTTAGAGGATAGGGATATGCAAAGCTGGCAGTGTTTCTTGAGAGACTTTATAGAAACTCAGTAGAGGGAAAGAAACACTTTTAGTTTGAAGTGGAAGGTTGCATTAAACATGAAATAAACACTCCATTCCTGTGCTGCCACAGTCTAAAAATAGCCCTTGAACAGATTTTAGAGTGCCATTCTATGCCTTCTCCAATAAAGCCACTGGCACTATTAGCTTGATTGCTATACAAGGCAAGGGCCAGATGGCTTGCCCTTGAACTGAAATCAAAGGACCTACGCACACACTTTCTTTTATAGGTGAGTGCTTCTGAAATATGTAAAGTCCCGGGTTTGGTGAGTGCTTCCGAAATATGTAAATTCCCATGTTTATTACACAAAGGAAATTTGCAGGCCCATTATGAACTCTAACCACAGCCCAACACTGAGTTCTTGGAACACTGAATAAGTAAAACCAAAGCTAAATCTTGGAAATGCCTCTTCACTTGCACACTGCACTGTGCCCCACTGAGGGGCAAGACACCGCTTAACCAAGACCAACTACTCAGAGTCAGCAATGTTGGACTTGCTTTTCAAGGGGGCAGTATGAGTATTGCCTTCGAGGCTGTTGGAAACACACCCTCACAAGCCCAGCGGGATTAGAAGTTAAACTGATAAGATCTCAGGTGATCCGGATTCATAATAAGGTTTTAGTAGCACAAGGTTAGACACTTCTTACCCTATTCTTTATCTCCCCAGGAAGCTCTCTAACTTGCTTATTAGTTCCATTGGATTACCTCATATTCCTGACAATAACTTCTATTTCTCTTGTTACTATATAATATTGGACAGAAAATAATTTAATCTGAGAATTACTAACATTATCAAATAAAATCCACCATACTAAAGTTAATCAACAAGAAAATGAGATACAAAGACAAAAATTTAAGATATCTTAAAAGTATGTGGTATGTCCCATTTTGAACAAGTATATCTGTTAATCTGAGCAACAGATTTGACAATAAAAATAGATAATATGGGGCTGGGGAGATAGCTCAGTAGAATAAGTGCTTGCCTGGCAAGGGCAAGGGCCTGAGTTCACTCCCCAGTTCTGCCAAAAAAAAAAAAAAAAAAAAAAAAATCAATAATATATCAATCATTTTTAATCAGATATTCTTATTTTGAAAATCTATAAAATACATAGTTATATGTTATCCTGTTTCTGTCTTTGTTTTTGTTTTTCTTGCTCTTATTTTTACTCTTCAAAATAAAATTATAATAAAAATAAAACTCTAAAAAAGAAAGAAAAGCCAAAGTTAATCAATACATTATTATTTTGTGAACAGCTACTATGTGATACATAATATTCAGAGGTGAAGAAGATATAGTCCTAATTCAAAGATGTCACGACACCTGCACACGTGTGAATAGGCATTTAGGAACAATTGAAGTTTTCTGAAGTGGAAAATCTAAGAACATAACTGAGATCACTGACACATAGATTAATATACTTTCTGAGTTATCTCTGTGATGATTTGTCCTTCATTACAAGGTATGTGGAATTCAAACAAGCGAGTGAGACACCTGTTCTAATAACTACAGGAGTCACCACCATATCAGTGAAGGAAATGAAATGAAAAAAATGTTGGTGTTCTATTAAAACGAACTGCTGTTCCATGAAGCCAGCCATTTGGGTCTGGTATTATCTTCTGATTTCCACAAACAGCCATAAAAACAGCTTTTTATGCTATGCACAAATTCCTAGGGTTCAAATACTGGTTACCAATTATAAAAACAAACCAAAAACTAAAACAATGAAGGAAACAAATCAAATGCCTGCAGAAGCTACAGTTTTGCCCCTAAATGTCATATACCAGGACATTTCAGCTCACCAGAAGCTCGATAGTGCCCTTCACAATGGCCTGCACTGGTGAATACAGAGAACCAACAGAGACTCTTGCAGAGGTCACAATGAGAGGGTGCACAAGGTGAGGTATGCTGAGAAAGAAACCAGTGTTCATAGAGCTGAGGGTAAAAGGAGAATAACTGCTGGTGGCAGCGAGTAAAAGTTTCTTGGATTAATAATTATCAGTTGCAATTTCAAGGATTATGAGGTATAAAAGAGAAAAGAGTAACAGTGGGAAAAAATATTCCAACTCAGTGAAATCATCTTTCAGAAACTTACAGGTCTTGAGAGACAATGATTTTTTAATAGAATATCAGTGTTAAGAATGTCTAGGAAGAGAGTATGCAGAAGAAATGGAATTTACTTAGTTCAAGAGTTTAGTAAATATGGTTTTCTCTTAAGGGCAGGCATTTTGGGGGCTGGGAAAGTAGAGACAGAAAACTTTCTTTTTGCAGTGCTTGTTTAGGTGTGATTTACCCAATGCTTAATTTGACTGAGGATACCAAGAGAAAGGGCACAGAAATTTGACTTTTATACAATTTCACTAGATATAAAACTAGTGCTGCTTAGACTAGCAAATAGCTTCTAATTATTTTTTCAGATTTTATATATTTTTTAAAACAGATGTTTAAAGGGTATTGAATATTACCAATCAAGCTGATTTCATATTTTTTTTTGAAAAATAGCTTTGAACAACAGCTGTGATTTTTTCATATACTATGTCTAGAGGAAACTTTCATATCTGTTGCTATAACTATAGTTTTAATTGTAGGTACTGCATCTGCGATTTTTAGTTATTTATTTTCTCCAAATGTCAGCAAAATAGAATTGATTAGGAACATAGCTCAACCATCATAACACTGAAAAAAAATTAAATGTTCTTTGGTAAGGAAAAATGTCGACACAAAAATATCTACAAAATTACAAAAAGGATGAAACAGTGGAGTATTAAAATAGCCTGTTAAGCACATTTTATTAAAGTTTTCAATCTGTGTCCTGGAAATCATTAATAAAATGGGTCTAAACTTGTTTCTCCCTTATTAGGGAGTGCTGCAATGCCAAGCCCAGAGTTTTTGTGGCAAGTCAGCTTTGTTTATGACCACACGGTGTACAGATTGCTCTGGCTCTGAAGAGTTTGTGCTTCATTATTTTCTCACAATAAATATGAGACATAACTGCCTCAAAGAGGATTTTAGGGGCCAGGGAGATGGCTCAGTGTAATAAGAGCTTGCCTGGCAAGCGCAGGGGCTTGAGTTCAATCGCCAGTTCTGGAAAAAAAAAAAAAAAAAAGAGGATTTTAAATTTTCATGTGAAGAAGTAGGTGAGGTGCTTGTTTAAAACATGCAGCTCTCCAGGCTTTTCTTAAGAAAGGCTGGTTCATTTTCTTTAAAAGGTGTTTCAAGTGATCTTGACTTGCCTAGAATTGGATTGCGAAGGACACTGGGCTGAGGACACTAGCCTAGTCCAAGGCCTCCTAGTACCTGAGTAAACCTCGCCTCTGGCAGCATTTAAAACCTCTTGAGGAGCCTCCACAATGATGCTGCTGTGGACTGTGAGCCTCAAGAGGGTAGAACTTGGCCTGCTTTGTTCACATTCATGTTTTTAGCACTGCAAGCAACTCAGGACACAGTACTAGGAAAGTATTTGTTGAGTGACTATATGAAAAAACAAAATACACCTATCGAAATTTACTTATATTCACATCATTTCTTTTGACTTCTGTTCCATACTAACCATCAGAAAGAAAAGGACCTATAACTGGCATGCCACCACCTATCCATTGGCAAGATCATGCATGGGCTCAGCATGTGGACATTTTGCTGGCCATATACACACACTCACACAATAAATAAATAAATGTTAAAAAAAAAAGTCTGAAAACCATTGGAGAGTTTTCTTCTCTAACGTACAAACTGAGAAAGTAACTGTAGGAACTGCAAACTTAGAATGCCTCTTCAGTGAATCATGACAAATCAGATCCATATTCTAATGAATTTTAACATATCCCAGGAAACATGAAGCCCATAATTTCTGTAAAAATACATATAGTCACAAGTCCTATAGTTTTCACTGATGGCCAACTACTGAGTTCCTTTGTACTCCCATATTCTGAAGAACTTGTGAGCTTGTAGTTATTTCTACATGAGTTTTGCTCTGCAACCAGTTTGGTGTGAGATTTCAGCTGGATCTAGAAGTAGACAGGCAGACTCACATAAACACATGCTTTATTTTAAGCAATCTTTTATTATTTGTCTCGGTTGCATGGAAATGTTTTATGAAAACAAAGTTACATAAAACTCAGGATGGAAGCAATATAACTATAAGCTCTATTTCTCCAGAGAGATTTAGACAAAACGGAAAACCTATGGTTGTAACTATGGAAGCAGATCTAGCTCCACTTCAAATATGCCTTTCA
Organism: Octodon degus; assembly: GCF_000260255.1. Classification (NCBI taxonomy): domain Eukaryota; kingdom Metazoa; phylum Chordata; class Mammalia; order Rodentia; family Octodontidae; genus Octodon; species Octodon degus. The sequence goes on from NW_004524616.1 coordinate 7,427,559, forward strand.
TTACTAAGGACAAAAACATTAATTGAGTTTGTCATTTTGGCTGAGATCTTAATTCATCCTGTATGACAGAATATAAAGCATTAGGTTTCATAGTACCCTTAGCACCATGACTGAAAATAAAACCCTTGAGACACTTTAGCCCTGAATCTCATATAATTGTTAGAATCTTATTGATAGTTTATTTAAGTGCACTCATATTGTATGAATCAACATTTGTTGATTAAATATTTAGTTTTGCTTCTCAATAGAATTTTTAGAGGCTTTTATTAAGCCCAACATAATAATTTCTATTAACATGTTTTTACTTTAAAACAATAAATATTCATTTTATAAAATTTGGTAAGTGTAAAAGAAAGTTAAAATATGCTTCTCAAGTCAGATGAGACCAAAAGTCAATACTTTATATATTTACTTTCAGATTTTTTAAAATATATTTATACATAGTTGTAATAAGATACAAGGAATTTCATAATTTACTTTTAAAACTAATTTCAAGTAGTTCACAAACATCTTAACATTTGTGTGATAATTTAAAACATAATTATATTTAAAAATCATTGAAATTTTAATCTTATTAATGAAAATTGGACCTAGAGAGTAGTGTTTTTACCAAGACATACCAAGTCAAAAAAATATTTGACCCTTGTCATCCTAGACCTTTATACAGCACAACTCTCATTCCTAAAATAATCAGTATCATCAAATCAGTATCACCAAAGAAAATCTATCATCATAGGTTGCCCTTGTTATAGAAATTAAAGATACTTTACAAACAGCATGCCATCTTTTCATAATATTAAACAAAGTTATGAATCTTGTTATGACTTGGTTTCTTTTTCCTTTGAAAAAGCAAAGGGTATCATAAAGCTATTATGCAAATTAGCAGCAGTATTAACTACATGAAAGAAGTAAAGTGCAGTTAATATAACCACAACTCACACATACTTCAAAAAGCTTAGCGCAGAGACTGTTTGCATTTAAGAAAAACAGTACCTCAGCTGGCACACTTCACATGCACATTACAGTCCTGTGATGTGCATCGATACTAAGGGTAGCTTTATCTTCTCTGAATCTCAGTTACATCGTGTGAGAACAGGGAAAGGAGAATTGCTGTCAGATAGAAATTCATGAATGCCCTTTTGAAATTTTCAAAAATTGTTTGGTTTCCTAAAGTATCATTATGTAGTTAAAGGTCATTAAAAGCTTTTGCATTAATATAGAAATGCTTTTGAACACTTTTCATCTTAGAAAAGATGCCCATACCAAAGTAACTCTTCTTAAACTCTTTAAGTATGACACACTGAGGCCTCATTCAAATCACTATTATTAACATCAAGACATCATTAGATTAAAAAACAAACAAACAAAAAAAAAAAACCTTAGAAGTAAGGTAACATAAAAGAACCATTCTGATGTATATTTGGTAAGTTTTAGTTTTTCTGACTATAAAAGTAATAGTTTAGCAACCCACTAACAAGTGGAGTACAAAATTTATTGAACAATTTTAAAAATGCTTTGGCAATGTCCTCAAAGGCCGAGTAAATGTAGACTTTACAACCATTAATTCCACTGCTTGCTACGTTAAAAAGTGCACATATGTTTACGAAATGACACACAGAAGTTTTTCATAGTCATAACAATATGTAACAGCCCTCACATTAGCAATAATCCTAAATTTGAAAAGGCCTGAATACTAGTGGAATGAATTAATATATCATGATAAAAAGCCATAATGCCATGTAGCAACGTTCGTGATTGTCACAAACATAATTCCAATTTGAAACCAAGTACAAGAAAGTGTGCACTACGTGAATTCATACATCTTCAGTTTAAACAGCATGTCCTAATTTGACCTGTCTTAGAACTCAGGCACTCTAGTCTTTTAGTGTCCTTTTGCTTAACCTGGAGAAAGTTTTAAAATCTTTTTGTTTTATCTTTTTCCTTTACCTAGTTAATTCAATATTATGTCTTGCTATTAGAACAATTCTCATATTTGTGTGACTCTGGTGGGGTATTCCTTTTCTATAAGAGCTGGTAAATTCAGACTAGTTTCATAACAAACTAATTAGCTCATTAACATCATACATTTATCCACACAAAAGGCTTTTTTTTTTTGCAATAAATGATTTATTTTTTTCAAACAAACACACTGAAATCCTAGCATTGCACATGAGAGAAAAAATAGTATTCAGGAGTAATAGATTGTTGTATTAATATTAATAGATGGTGAGGCCTTAGCAGGGCAAAATGCAAAATTGCTAGCAGAAACACTTGCTTTCCTTGGAAGTGATTCTCGCTCTTCTGGATGACTCTGCTTTCCCACTCTATCAAATGTTCTGACTAATGGCAAATCCTAAACCAAACCCCCAATGGTTCATCTGACTCTGCTTTATTTTCTACAGTTTTGTCTTTTCAGTCTAACTGAACTTGCACAAAAATGGCTGCTAAGATGAGGATCATGGATTTTCCATTCTGAGAAAGTAAGACTTGGGAATTGACCCGATAACCTTGAAGCTTCCTGTACATTTTACTAATAGCACCTGAGACATTCATCTTTCTTTACATCAGGAACATTCAACATTTTTCCATCAGCTTTTTGAAATATAAAACTGGTGGTTGTCAACTCAAGCCATTCCACTGTGCTGTAGAATATTCTCCCTATCCAGCTGCAACCCTGAAGCCCTCAACCATTTTTCTTTCATCTCCTAGCCCCCCACACTTCTCCAGGTCTGGAAGCTACTATTCTGCACTCTACTTCAATCAAACCAACTTCTTAGCTTCCACATATATTTCTGTCTATTCTTTGTTTTACTTGGCATGATGTCCTCTATTTCCATCCACATTGGAAGTGACAGAATTTCATTCTTTTATGAAACATCACATATATGTGTTTATATGTAACATATGCTATACATTCATAAATATATACTGAGTACTTTCTTTACTCATTTACCTATTGATGGACCTCTAGATTTATTCTGTATCATGACTGTTGTGACGATTGCTATATAAACACATGCTTCTTCACTACATTGACTTTCCTTTAGTGGGACTACTGTCTCACATGCTAGTTCTAGCTCTAGTTTTTTTGAGGAATTTCCATAATATTCTCCCAAGATCACTATGCTAATTTGCATTGCCATCAACTGTGTAGGAGAGATCCTTTTTTTTGGTATCCTAGTCAGCATGTGTTTGTCTTTCAGATAAAAATCATTTTAATGAAAGTGAGATATCTCGTTGTTGTCTCTGATGATTATTAAAGGTGAACATTTTTCACATACTCTTTGCCCACTGCACATGTTCTTTTGAGAACTATCTATTCAGGTCATTTGCCAAATTTTAAATTGGATTATTTGGTTTTTTGCATTTCAAGTACTTGAGTTTTTTCTGTATCTGGGTTTTCACCCCTTGTTGGGTAAATAGTCCACAAGTTGTCTTACATTCTTTAGGTTGAATTTTCATTCTATTGATGTTTCTTTGCTGTATAAAAACTTTTAAAGTTCTATTAATTCACTTATCAACTTTTACTTTTTTGTTGTTTGCACTTTTGTGAACATATTTACAAAAACAAACAAACAAACAAACAAACCCAGAATACTGCAAAACAAAACAAAAAAACTTGCCCAGGCCATGATTTTAAATCATTTCTCCTGTTTTCTTCCACTAGTTTCACAGCATCTATTACTACATTTAAGTCTTTCTTCCGCTTTTAGCTGAAATTTATCTGTGGTTCCTTCACATTTAATGGCAGCGGAAACTGCTCTTATCTCTGTGTTTTCTTTGTCAGGGCTGAGGGTGCCTTTTTCTCTGAAAGAGTCTCAAAAGTAAGGTTTTGTTGATCTTGAGCCTATACTTTCATTTATCTCTTGATACTACATGTTTTAGTCCTACAATAATGAAAATAGAAAAATCTTTAATAGGAGATTGATTTTGATGCCTTGGTTCAAAATAATTTCTTCTAAGATAATCATAATATTTTATTTACTCTTTAAAGATAGCATTTTATAAAAATGACATTTTAATTTTCCACTTGGAAAAGTTATAAAGAAAAAGCTGATGCTCATATTAGAGAATGATTGTCTGATTCACTATATGAAATCATAGTCAACAAATAAATTATGATTTTTTTAAAATCACTGTATACCTACTCTTATGAATTCTAAAGCACGCTACTAAAACTTTATCTACTCAGTTTGTGACTTTATGGCTTGGTTGTTAGTCATCTTGAATAAAACTCAGAAGATACTGATGCTAACCCAGTTATGTGACAATCACATTATTATCAAATTAAAAACCAGTTCAAAACCTTGTCACTGAACCTGACTTGATAACCAAAGTTAGTTGTAATGAGAAGTTATTACATTTCTTCAATGAGATCTACAGTTCCTAAAGTTTTGGCTTAAAATAGTTTTAAAATGATATGTCAAAGCCTTTAATAATTAGTTTTGTTGGGGTCCAGGGAGATGGCTCAGTGGAATAAGTACTTCCCTGGCAAGCACAAGGGCCTGAGTTCAATCCCTGGTTCTGCCAAAATAAATAAATAAATGAATAAATAAATAAATATTAGCTTTGTTTCCAATTGTTCTGCAACAGCCAACATTCAGAATGGCACCACCAATGGCGAGTTTGAATACCCTCCACTACATTTCAGAAAGCAAAGTCCTAAGTTAGTGACCTAAGTGGCTTTAATCATCTGCTCTGAAAACTCAGAGGGCAGCTACATTCTTCATTAGCAGCACAGAAGAGAAGGTCTTGAAATTAAAAGCCAGCAGCTCTTATTCTTTAAAAAGTTTTCATATGGTCTTTTAATAAAATGTTGTTTTCATCTCTTATGACTAACAGCCTTTGCTTTACAGGCAGTGTAGACTTCATTTTAAGATGTGCAGTGGTCACACATACTCTAAACTGGAGCTCACCCAGACTGCATGCCGTGCCACAGTATGAGGCAGTGCACGCAGCTCATTCTGTGCTCCTGGACTTCATATGATGGGAAAACATCATCCCTACTGTTACCTCAACTACAACTTCTTTCCAAAATGTTGGTTCCCATAAGTCTTACTTGAGGAAGCTCCTTGGGCCAATAGAATTCTAACCTTGGCTGAATTCATATTTTCGATTTTGTTCTTGGTTGTTACATTATTGGTTTATTTTAACAGCAGAGATTTAGCTCAAACCATTGGGCTATGTGAGCCGTTAAGTTAATATATTCTTATCTCATCTTTCACCACCAAGTAACAGTCTTCTGCTGATTGGCAAATCAGCTTAAGAATTTATTTTCTATGCAGTCTCTGTTATCTCTGTGTTATCTTTGTCAGGGGTTAGGAAGTGGAGCCAACTTGGCTACAACAATCCATTTTCCTTATATTATATATGGTTATTCCCTAAATGTAGTTTGTTTTTTTAAAAAAAGAAAGGGCCTGATTTATTACTACGATTGAATAATTTATATGGTAAAGTTGATTAGTTTAGCTTTTCTGGATTTGCAAGTAGAGATAATGAAGACCCTGAGAAGGATTTTTTAAATCATGTAACAAAATAATCCAAACTTACAATATTCATCATTTCTGTCACAAAAAATATATCCACTTCAAGCACAAATTCAGAGGGAACTCTCATTCGTATCTTCCCAGGAGACCTTAAGTGTTTCATTTTCTATATTGTGAAACATTTATGTATTCCACAACACTAATTCAGTATCAACATAGACTGAACACATGGGATTAGAGAACGGGAGACAATGTCAATGATGTACTACTTGCCCTCCAGGCTTTCCAAGGTTCTTCTTCTTTTCATATAATTATTCACATTAGCATTGTTAATATTATGAAACTATATTATCACAATCTTATTAAGATTACTAATATTATAAAATCAATTAGTTTGTCTTGTCATGGTGTGGTTAGCAACTATATGGGTTGATAGAATTGATGATTAAATGTAAAATTCTGCTGCTTTATCTCTGGAAAATAGACAACTGCACATAGTCACTTAATTTTTTGGGCCCAAGATCCTCACTAGCTTGTTCCATCAAGCAGACCAGTCCTACCTGTGAAAGAGCTCTTTTAAGGACATCCCATGCCCGTCTCTGGCCACAGCCTAACCCAACCTGTGAGGAGATCCTGTCCTTGGCTCACTGGACTTTACCCTGGTGTGTGGTGTTGTTTCAAGCCTCGCACTACCTCCTCAACCCACTCTGCCTCTTTTACTCCACAATTCAGCCAAAGGGGTTTTAGTTCTGAAAGCAACATATGTAGCAGTGATTGGCAAACAGGAGTTGCCAATCTGCTATGTCTGGCCTATGAATGTATTTATGTATTGTATTTGGTGAGCCCAGA
>NW_004524616.1:7434606-7441453 GCF_000260255.1 Octodon degus
AAAAAAACTTAGAAGGCCACAATAATTCTATGTGCAGGACTGATAAAGGAAAATACTCACAGGGAGACAGTATTTTGGGTATAGTACATTGTATGGATAAATCACAGGATGCAAGTTATCCCCCCACCAGTGTACAAGCAGGTTATATGAAACCAGCTAAAGGCTCTATTTTACTTTTAAAGCTAAATTTCTGACTTTTAACTAATAGTAGACATTTTATTGAGAACAATGATGTTTTTTTCTACTTCACTGTGAGCAGTAAGTATGTGTAAATGAGACAGAATACCAAAAGAGTAAAGATAGGTAACAATCTTGAACCAGGGTAGAAACAAATAGATCCGTTTATTGATAATGAGCTGATCTGGGAGTTTGTGAGTTCAAAAATTTTATTTTTATACTTTAAATATTATATGTGTTCTCTTACATAAAATAATGTAAAGGAATATTCAAACAAAATTTATTTCCTTTGGAAGAATTGTTAAAAATTTTATGGCCCAGTTTTTGCAAATAATGATGCTCTGACTCAGATCTACAGATAAAATGTTTACAATGTACTTACAATATAAAATCTAATATTTGGAGTTAGGTAATGAAATAATAAATAGTATTAACCAAAATATGAGAAATACAAATGTAAAAATCTACATTTTTTCTCAAAATGCACATATATTTGAAAGTAGAAAAAAAGTAAAACATTATCTTTCACATTTGTATAAACACAGTTTTTTGTTTTATTTTGCTTTTTCTGTATTTTAGGGAAGGGTCTACAGGGTGTTCAGGGTCTCACTAGTAGATCAGACTCAAGATTTGCCTGTTTACAGCCTCCCAAGAGCTGGGATTATAGGCGCGCATCACCATGCCCAATCTCAATTTTGCTCTCAGCTTGCCCCCAGGGCGGGGCCAGCGGGTAGGCCTGGGGACTGAACCTCCAGCCCCTGAGCATACTTGCAGGTGCTTTAATCCGCTGAGCTATTTTGCTGGCCCTAAACACAGTTTTAAATGAGTAAACAAATATAGTAATTTAAATTTTTTTTGTATTTTTTAAAGAAAATATAAAGTGGTTTAAAAAAATAAAACATGAGAAATGATGCAGAATTTCACTACACTAAATAACAACAATTTGACAATCGTCGTACTGTATAATGTTGATTTCAAATTAGTTTAGATTACCAAATATAAGCATGTAAAACTGGTATAAACAGTTATAAGAAATTAGAAAGAAGAAAAAAATTAAGCATTAACTTCTCTTTTCAACAGAACAACAGAAATCAGCAGTTCAATTAGCCAAGCTATCCTTCATATATACATATGACATTCTTTTGCTAATCATATATTTCTCAAGTCTCTACCACAGCTCAGGTATAAATCTACAATTGGAAATAATGTGTAATAGCCAGGGTCCTGTTTCATTCATCTTTGCACATCTGTGCATAGAGGTCACCTCGCAGAATGAAGTAGAGACGACAGGCGTGTGGGGAGGGGTGTCCAACACAAAGTAATCAGAGATGGCGTAGTGCAACAACCTTAACAGTAAGCAAGGCAGGAGTAGCAGAAAAACAGAAGACCTGCACATATGAAGCCATAAGTGTAGAGGGGCTTACAAGAGAAGGTGCCAGGGCCTTACCCACGAAGACGAAGTTTCCCCCAGTCTTGTTCATCAGCTTCATTTAGGTTCAGTCACCATACTTTTCTTGCATATTCTGATCTATTTTCTTAGATATAGCTTCCAATTACATCCCATAATTCTCAGGCCCTTTCTGGATCTTTTCTCAGACAGCATTAATGACATTCAGTCCTGTGTATCCAGCTGCCACCTAGCTTTCCCCTCGATGTTCCTGCAGGGTTCTAAACCTCAGATCAGTGCCTAGCATATTAGTTCTCTCACAGTGAATTCGCCTCTATGTTTCCTGTCCCTGGGAACCAAGTTGACCATTCAAAGCCAACGCTGTGCTCAACTTTGTTGTCCCACTTGCCCACGTATTGCATGATTATCATTGATGAGAATTTTTAGCTTTTTATTTATGTTCTCTACTCCATTGTTCCCTCTTTAAATAACCCACACCTCACCCATATTATTAAACTGACTTTGTTTCTTACTCTAACTTCCTTGTGCCTCGCCTCTCTTCCAATTTTTCTTCCACAGGATTTTCACAGTGAACTCTTAAAAAGGCACATCTGGCTTAAAACCTTCCAACTGATGTCCCTGCTCCAACCTTTCACAAAGCATCTGGTCCCTGACTCCTTCCCATGTCACTTACAGCAGGCTGAGCCTGGCAGTGAGTGCCTTGAAGCGGTGGCTTTTGGAGACTCACTGTGTCCCACATAACCTACTACTGCAGACTGGAGAGTACACTGGCACCTCTCCGACCTTTGCCTCTTTGGGTCACATTCCATGGGTCCGAGTATCAAGGGCAGAAACTGCTGCTTAGTAGGTCCTGAGAACCTTCTGCTGAATGATTTACAAGTTACTTAAGTTCTGTCAACTTAATTTTTAGAAAAGTCTCACACTATTATTTTCTTTCCCTCATCTTTGCCAGTGGTTAAGTCTGTGTTTCATCAGCCACTTCTTGGACCATGTCACAAACTTCTGAAATGGCTCACTCACATCTTCCTCAGCTCCATCTGCAGTGCAGCTGCCAGAGCTCAAATCTGTTCAGATTGCTCCCTGCCTCAAAGCTGCAGTTGCTCAATGCTTCTTGGTAACAGGAACCTTTCCAATCATTCCTTGGATTTCTTCGCAGGCATCATATGGGCAGAATACTCCAGTTACATCAAACCACTGACAGTTTCCAAATGCATTCTGCTGCTTCTTGTCTTGTTTTGACTTCTTTCTTTCCCTTGGGCTTCTCTCCCCTTCTCTATTTTTTGTACCAGCACCTCCCCAGGATCAGCCACCTGGCTCCATCTCCTCTATGACTATGAATCAAATTAAGCATTGTCTTTCTTATGGAAGTCTTTCTGATTCCTGCTTGGCTACAGCACATAAACTCTTCTGGATTCCAATAGTATACCCCACACACCTTCAGTATCCAACATCTTGTCCTCTAGTTTTTATCCATTTGGTTATTTTTAAAATAGCTTTAGTGAAATCAATGGTCTGGGACTTTTCTTAATGAATTCTGACACATGGCACAATGCTCAGGAAATAGAGGGTCTTAAAAATGCGCTGAATACAAAATAAAAACTAACATTCTTAAATATGGTCTATGGACTTATCCAGTCCTTAAATAATCATATAAGAAATTAAAAATGACTTGTTCTGATGTTGTGTGAGTCTAAAAATAGGGGGGTAGAAAAATAATCTTGTGTCTCTTATTTTTATTAAGAGACATATAACTAAGACATGGCCTCTCTTGAGAAATACTAGTTTATTTCAGAGAAATGAATAATGAGTCCAGTACTCCTTGGAAACCCTGGGAGCTTTCTGAGCAGTATTTCAGTGACAGTTTTGACATGCAGGAAAACAGTTCATTGTGATGTTGAGAAGTGGAGAAAAAATGATGCTAAGAACAAATAAAATTGAATTTAAAAGTGAGAAAATTCACAAAAGAACATGATTGGAGTAAGCTCAAAGGTTAAAGTAAGCAAGTGAACATATATACAATTAAACACATATACATTTAACAAATTAAACAAATGAATACACATAAAAGGGAATTTAAAGTCTATTTCACATGGTTAAAGTACTTCATAATTTTCTAAAGACAAACTTCAGTACCTACTCAGTAATTAACTTTTACAGTCCTAAAGGCAGCAGGATAAATCTCTACCAGTAAATTCAGGAATTTGTGATTAAGTGAAATGAAGTTACTATTCAGAACAGTGTATGTGTACCTGCTTGTATGTGCATGACGTATGATAGTATAATATACACATATATGTATATATACATTTGTAAGTCTTTCTCTCCCCACTCCACATATATAATATATATATTATATATATATAATATATATATATAATACCAATAGAAATAGGTCTATCTGTACATAGATATGCATATCTACACTTCTCCATGTCTCTCTACAAATAATATTTCTGGAAAGATGACTGGAGAGTAAGGTCTAGAGGTCTGATGTTAGGAGAAAAATAAACTTCTCATTGTTTAATGTAATTATAAATATTTTAACTACATGTAGCTTAAAAATTGTTGGAAGAAACAAAATGTGAAAGAATACAAATAAATAAAACCAGAGACGATTGTGAGATGTAGTCAGTCACTTTTAGAAAATCGTGTACTCCAGTTACCCAAACCATGAAAACATTTTGCAACAGGACAAATGATGAAAACAAAACATAGCACTATGTTTCTTTAAGAAAACAAAAATATCCAACCAGAAGATCTTAAGTAAATCATTTTAGTATTAGCAACAGTATTTAGTGGTTTCAAGATGATTTCAGGATGGTATTTAGGCACAGTATTTTTGAACTGAATGAAATTTCTCCCCTCAGCAGGTGAAATCCAAGCTCTTGAGGGTAAATGTCTTCTCCATGTGTAAATGCAACTCCTTATGCTCAGGGTGCTGGTTTACAACTGGTGAGCATCAACAAGGTGCAGAGCGATGCCACATGGTCTTTGCCACTTTTAAAGTAAGGATCCTAAATCCTTTTGAGTCTTTCCAAAATATGTAACTTGTACATTGTATTTCAACTTCTCAACTTCTTCTAAAGTTATAAAATTCATTATTTTCAGAATGGTATAAAAATAAATTTTAAACATGAAAATAAGTTTTCATGAACACTAGTGAAGTAATACATTGGAGATTAGAAGATGGCTTGTGAAAAAGAAGAAGGAGGAGGAGGAGGAGGAGGAGGGAAGAAGGAGGAAGAGGCTTGTGTTGGACCTAGAAAAACCTGGCTTTGTATTTAAGCTCACCATTTCCAGGTTCTATAACTCTTGGAAAAATATTATTTGCGTGAGTCTCATCATCCCTTTCAAAAATGACATATATATCATACCAAGTTGTTTGAAAAGGTAAAAGAGAAAATACAAATAATACAATCAGCAAATGAAACACACAGTTGGTGCTAAAATGTTAATATTGTCATACACTCAATAGTTGCAAGCCCAACTAATAGAACATAATTTTTAGATCATAATTAGAAACCAAGAATTAGGACTAAGTGGCATGGGAGATGTAAGTAATGGGGTGGACAAAGGGAACACTGGGGAGCAAACCTCAGCAGCTTTCTCTTTGTTGCATTCTTTCTTAGAGTTGAAAACCCATTCTAAGATACCCTGTTTGTTATATCCTTATCTTGTGAATTTATGTTGTATGTCTTCTGAAAAACTATATTTTTCAGATATAGGAAAAATCATAATATTCCTTTATTTCCAAGATCTTGACAGCTTAAAGTATAAATTGTACATTTCACAACGCATCCATGGCCACCTGGTGGTCATGCATGTCCACGCACAAGAGTCAATTCCAAGGAGGAAATTATGTATTATCAATGACCTGCGCAATTACCTCACGAATGATTGAGTCTAGTGGAAACAAAACTATCAAAATTTTCTTAATCTTGCTTTTGTAATAGTACTGAGAAGATGACTCTACAAAAAGGAACTTTTGATAAACTGGTAAATAACTATAAATTCTTTCATATAAAAATCCCAGTCCTCATCTTCAGCATATTCACCCATATTCTACAAGGAAATGGCATGGCTTTTATTATAGTTCAATTATGAATTAATTGTACGTGCTACAAAAAATTCAGAAAATATTAACTATGTCTTTTTAATTCTTTGGGATACTCAAGAAATTTGATTCTCAGGCCAGTGTTAGGATAAGTAAGGTTTCTTAACTTTAACACTATTGATATTTAGGGCAGAAAGGTTAATTGTTGTGAGTGGGGGAGGGCATATTGCTCATTATAAGATGCCTGTTAGATTCCATAGCTGTATCAGTAGGATGCAAACCCCTATTGTGACAATTATAAATATTTCTAGACATTCAAATTTCTCCTAGGGTTCAAGGCTAATTTCCCATTTGAGAACCACAAAATTAACTGTATAAACAGACCAAGTCTTGCTACTGTAAGCATATATATATATATATATATATATATATATAATCAGGCCAACCTGATAGCTCAGCAGACTAAAGCACCTGCTTAGGCAGAGCGCAACGGCCAGGGTTCTACTCCCAGCGTGCCATGCCGGCCCTGCCCACGGGGCACACTGAGACAACAATTGAGACTGGGCGTGGTGGGGCACACCTGTAGTCCCAGCACTTGGGAGACTGTAAAAAGGAGAATCACTATGAGTCTGGACTACATAATGAGACACTGTGGACCCTGTCCTAAATACAAAAAATTATATAGGCAAATCTCTGAAGAGCATACCTCTTACCTGGAGACTGGACGGGACTTAGTTTATTCCCTAAAAAAAAAAAAAAAAAAAAAAAAAATTGTGATAATAATACATTTGAAAAATGATTCGTTTTTTAAAAGGAAATCAAAGATATATTTTAAAAGATTTGGGTATAGGGTTTGAAAACTATAAAAGTCACAGTAAACAAGGACAACATATGTCTAAAAGGAGATTCAGATCCACATTTGGAAGAATGGGAGTCACGGGATTTTATCAGAAGAGGGAAGAGGACCTCCGTGAGGGTGCCTTTATGGCAGGAGTCGCCAACCCTCGTGCACCAGAGTAGGAAAGGTGACAACTGCCTAACTTATTAGTTTTCTTTACTAACTTCCCTATCATTTAAAACCCATTTCTCAGCACCCAGTGCAAAATTGTGAAAAATAGGGGCTTCAGAGATGGCTCAGTAGAATAAGCACTTGCCTGGCAAGCGAAAGGGCCTGAGTTCACACACACACACACACACACACACACACA
>NW_004524616.1:7441553-7457874 GCF_000260255.1 Octodon degus
ATTATTTATAAGGTTAAATATGTTAAATAATGTTAAATACAAGAGCTGACACTCTGGTAAGTCAATAGGAAAATAAGTTGATGAACAATAATTTCAAATCAGAATAAATGATGTCAAGGAAATTAATTAAATGGTGAAATAGTCTATCTACACCGTATATTATTGTTTAAACCAGGGGCTGGTGAGATAGCTCAATGGACTAAACTGCCTACTTAGGCAAGCTTAAGCAAGCACAAGGACTGCAGTTCAATCCCTAGCACCACATGCCATGCCAGCCCTGTCCCCAGGGTGGGCTGAGCTGGCCAGAGTCTGGGTGTGATGGCACACGCCTGTAATCCCAGTGCTGGGTAGGCTGAAAGCAGGATGATCACCATGAGTCCAAGCTACATGGTGAGCCCTGTAAATACATTAAGAAAAAAAAAAAAGACTATTACTTAAACAGGTGGCCAGGGAGGCACTTCTGGAAAGATATTTTGTGGTGATCAGTTTAGGTAAGCCTGAAAGACAAGTTTTCTGTGATAAAATTTAGAAGTGTGACTTTGGTAGAGGGATGAAGATGTGCAAAACTACAGACAGATTGGCATTTACTTCCCACATATACACCCTGTCCATGATGGGGAACCAAGCAGAACAACACATCTTTCATTGTGCAGCTTACTGTTTGCTGGGTATGGTGAGGCTGAGTGTATCAGCAATGGCCAACGCTTCAGGGCCTTTGAGCTGCAGCTTGCACTGTGTCAGGCAATGGTGAATGGAGAAGGGAAGAAAGGGAAAGCTCCACCGATACCCAGATTTTCCAACTTGATCTGTGGTCAATGATTTCCTAAGGTGGAAAAGACTGTGAAGAAGCAGATTTAGTGAAGATACTGAAGAATGAAGTTGACTGTTAGTCTGGTAGCTCCTGGGAATATCTGGATGACTATAAGTGCAGCATGGGCTATAAAAATGGTGAGGATAGCTGATTATCTTTAGGGGTTGTGTGGAGGCAAAAGGAGAGGGGTGAAGGGCAACCACTGAGAAGCACCCCTGGTAAGAAATCAGAGAAAACTGTACCCAAGGAGAATCAGAAAACAACCTGTTGGTACAGTGAGCAGAAGGGAAGCGAGACATATAATACAAGGGTGTGTAAAATTTCTAAGAATGATATCTAGTAGAAGTGGGTCAAAGGAATACTTCATAAAGATGATAAATGAGTGAGTGAAGATTTGGAGTCTTGAGGAAATGAAAGATTGGGGAACATGAAAGTAAAAATAGAATGGAAAAAGACAACTGTGCTCACTGCAAAGTGACTGAACAACTCCCGGGCCAAACAGAGGAAAACATGAGGCACAGCTGATGTTGCCTGCTTGTGACATGCAGAAAGAAATGTTAACAGCACACTCCAACATTGGGCAATGTATTGAAGGACCATCGAAAACTAAAAGGAGTCAGCCCCCCAAAAAGATGTGGGTGGCTGAGTGAAAGGGTCTTTAAACTTTACATGAAAGATTTTTAAAGAAATGAGAACCTTAAGATAAAATCATGGGGTGGAGGGCAGCCAAATAGCTCAGCTCTGCTTAGACAGACGCAGGGGCCAGGAGTTCAATCCCTGGCCTACCCTGCTGGACCACTCCCAGGGTGCACTGAGATGGTGATTGAGACTGGGCATGGTGGTGTGTGCATCTATAATGCCAGCACTTGGGAAGCTGAAAAACAGGAAGGATCACTGTGTGTCCTATCTGAGTAGTGAGACCCTATATATCACGTACTAAATACATTTAAAAAAAAGATAAAGTCATCAGACCAACCACCTCAAAGATTGTGAAAAGTTGCGGAACCTTGGAATATAATTCCAGATCTATCACATATTACACAATTATGGAATTTTTAAAAAATGATTACATGAAATAGAGTTCTAGGAAAGCATAGCTTCAGACAACTGGGAAGTCAGAAATGTATAAAGCAGACAGAGGTTAAGCTGCTTCCATTCTGTTGAGCCCAATAGTTACAGTAAGAGAGATAGCTAAGGAGAGAGGTGAAGAGAGAGAAAGGGTTAGGGATATGGCTCAGTGTCCTAGGCTCAGTCACCAAAGTGTGTGTGTGTGTGTGTGTGTGAGAGAGAGAGAGAGAGAGAGAGAGAGAGAGAGAGAGACAGACAGACAGACAGACACACAGACAGAGACACAGACACAGATATAATGGGAGGAAGAGGATTTGCTTATATAAGATTCAGAGGAAAAGTACTATGCTTAAAACTTTTTTTTAGTGTTTATATTTTTAACAGTACCAGTTTATATGTATACGGTGCTTTCTAACTTCTAAAGAACTTTCACATGCTTTCTTACCTAGGACTCTTGATGGTAACCCTAAGAACAGAGATCAGGCAATGTAGTATTGTCCACAAGGTACCAAAATGGATCGGAAGGCTCAGATTCTGCAACTTTCTTCAGTCTCCACAGTTAGTCAGGAGAAGGGCTTTCTCCAGAGTAACTGTGACAAATTATTGTTTTGTTCTGCCACAATCTGTTTTATGTCTAAATTATAATTATTTTAATATTTACTTTCCCAAAATTCTGTCTTCGCACCACCATGTTTCTGGGATAGTACAGCTTCAACAGCCCTGTAAATTCACAATTATCACTCATGACAGAGATTATCATTCTGCTTTTGTACTGAGATTCATAAACAGCACAGTGGAGTCACTTGTGCTGTAATGTGTGCCACGTAAGCAGTTTTCCTAACAAAGCCAAGGAAATGAGTTGCTTGCCTAGAACTGGGATCTACTTGTACCTGTGCAGTAAATGGCCCAGCATGGGTAGAGAACCTTATGAAATCAATGCTCTTGCACAATCCCCATGTCAGGTTGTTTGACGTTGCTCTGACATGGGCCCCTCAGGGATGGAAAGATGCAAACTGCAGTGATAATATCTTCCTGTTATAGTTTATGCATAGGAGGTAGTGAATTTCAACACAACAGGTATTTGTACTCTCCATAAAATTGGTACTGATTAACTTGAAGAACACTGGCACCTAGGGTTTTATACCAGAGCACTCATGTATATTCCTAGCAGTGAGCAAATAAATGCCTGCCTGGGCATATTTCCCTAATACATGGGCTAATGAAAATGGCCATTGCTTTGCCTAGGCACTCTCTATGTAGAGGTGTTCAAAAGAGGCAAAATTCTTTAGAAGTTTCACCACCATACACACGTGCATGACTCTTCATATGAAAGAATAAGTATTACAGAAATGTTTTTCTAAAGATAAGTTTCATGGTATGTGACTGACACAAAAAAAATATGCATCCACATATACTAATGGAAGATTAGTTTGGGATAAGTATATACCTGTGAAATCAGCACCAGCACCAAGATCACAGGCACATTTATTATTGTCTCCTCTGTCCTCTTCCCTTCATTATTAGGATGCTTGTATGTTTTATAAAAACTAGCATAACACGTACCCTCAGGAAATTTTAGGTATACAGCACTGTCTGATTAACTAGAGGCAATCTGGTATATAGTGGATGGTAGAATTTATTAACGTGCCCAATTTTGTACCCTTAGACTATACCTCCTCATTTTCTTCTTTCCTAGCTCCTGGAAGTTAATACCATATTATCTGATTTTACGGGTTTGACTATTTTAGATTCTACATATTAATAAAATCATATTTCTGGTTTATTTCACTTTGCATAATTGTTTTATACGTGCATATGCATTGACAGTATTTTCTTCTTTTTAAATACAAATAATATTCAGTGCAAATATATCTCTCTCTTTATGACATTGTCTTCATCAATTCTTCTATCAAAGGACATTTAAGTAATTTTCCTATCTTGACTCTTAAAATATCTTTTAATCTCATTCAACTCTTGAGAATAAAATTTTTGAAAATCCATTTTTTCCCTTTGTGGGATTTTACTACTGTCATACTAGAAATGGAAAGTATGTCTTGCCACAAGCTTAAAAAATTACTTTTGTATAAAAATTTCTATAAAGTTGGGATATATTTTTTTCAAATTCTATGAATAACTTAAACTTGCAAATTATCAGTGAGGAGGTAATAATGTAGGTACATACTTCCTTACTTGCTTGATAAGGTGCTGAAATTTTACCTCAGTGCTGCATTTCAAAGCCTATATATATAGAACTGAGAATTCTAATAGTGCATAATCATAATAAAGCATCCCACGCTTTGAAAAAAATCTTCTTTAGAACAGAACAAAATTTTGTGAGCTCATCTCACTGAAAATGCATATGAAACAGGTTAACTCTTAAGGTGTTGGTGTTGTTAACAATTTCAACATCAGTGATTTCTCATTTACCTCAACTTAAGTACTTAGCTTCATGACAGGCTAGTTTTCTAATTTATACATAATAGTGGTATAATAATATGAAATTCAAAAGGTTTAATTCATGTTTGTGTAAGAAGAGATGGATGTCAGATAATAACTGTGAATGAGATATAATTATGTTGATAGTAATTAGTGATCAAAGAGATATCAGCATTTAGTAGAGGGATCAGTAGCTTAGAGGCAGATGGATCTAGAACACAATCTAGAACCTATAGTTTACCCACCACACAAATGTCTTAAACTCTCTGCTCTACTTTTCTTTAGATTTCATAGAAGATACGACTCATAGCCTACAGGCCTCTTTCAGTTGTTAGGTATGTGGTAGGAAAGTATCCAGTGCAGTTTTTGACATGACAAAGACAATTTCAAAACATTAATATTAGTGTAATAATACAGGTGTAGATGTAGGAAAAAAGAACAAAATCCATGGTGATGTGGCATGAATTTACACTGCATTGTGTTTGCTACTTTTGTCTGTCATGGCATATTATGTTGATAAAATATATTTAGAAAAGAAAGACCCTCATTGGTACAGATAAGATGCTTTAACAGCGTCTGCATACTTGATTGAGAAATTTGGATACTGCCTTTCTTGAGAGATAGCAAAATCTTATGTATCTCTCTAAAAGATGCCCAATTGTGGGAAGCAAAAATGCAGTAGTATAGCCGCACAGGACATGACCAACAGAATTACTGTTGTTTTTGTTTTTGTTTTGTTTTGTTTTGTTTTTTTAATCTTTTGAAAGTCAGACAGGAGTAGTTCTCTAGTCAGGTAAGCACTTAGAGGAAAAAAGAAAAGTACAACATGATCCTACAATGTGAGTTTATATTTTCATTCCTGGATTATTTTTTCATTCCTAGATAATCATAAAACTGTCCCTTATATTTTCAAAATGTTCTGGTTTGTATGCTAGAGTATATGTTCAAGCTACTATTCAATTATTTAACAAAGCCAAAAATTCATTGGAAGGATATGACATTCAGATTTTCTCCCACCAGTGTAAAACATAAAATCATGACACAAGAGCAGTACATACTCTTTAATATATAAACAATTTCTAGACTCTGTTTCATTATTTTCTCTCATCTTCTCTGCATAGCAAAATTACTAACTGCCCTATATAGAAAACATTCAAAAATATAGTGCTATGGTTGTAGAAACAAGGCTAGATGGCCTCCAAGGCCCCATGCACTCCTACTGAGAGTTTGAGGAGCTGGCAGAATCTAGGCTGGGATTAAGGGTATGTGGTTACTAAATCAGTCCCCTGATGTATTTAGCTTATTGGGTGTGGACAGCAGGAAGGCCCACTCTGGGTGTGACTGGTAAGACTCAAAATGCAGGTAGCGTGGAAGGAATAAAATGCAGCTTTCCATGGACTGTCTCCCCTGTGATGCCCCTCTGCCATGCCACCCTGCCTTGGAGCTGGCCAACTATAGACTGAAAGCTCTGCAAATTATGAGCTGAAATAAACCCCTCATCCTCTGACTTGGGCTGTTGAGTATTTTTTTCTCAGCATTGAGAAAGTTAAGGCAGACAGTACACATTTCCACCAAGAAGTTCTGCATAACACCATTGGTATAATAATATTTTTCAGATTAGACACATTAATGAACATAAGCACAAGCATAGAGTGTTGCATAAGGATTCAGAGATAAAGCAGCAAGGTTATCTAAGATTAAAGCCCGAGACCCAGCACTTCTTTTCTCCAGCCTATGTAACTAACAATCACAGGTCTTTCTTCCACAGTTAAGGTTAATGAGCCTAGCAGAGACCAATAAACAAGAAATCAATACACACATATTTGTCAAGCGCCCACAATGTGCTAGGGAGTCTTTATTGATAAGAAAATTATACTACAGTTGGATATGAAATCTGGTTTCATGAAACCTCAAAATACTATTGCCAATAAAATTAGCATTTATCAAAGGGCAATGAGAAAACTAAGATATAAAAAGGTATTATAAAAGCTAAATCCAAGAATGCTACTCTACTGATCAATATCAGATTTATTTTTAAAAAAATGTGTATGAGGAATGTGCTTTAAGACCTGGGAGGCTTGGGGCTGGGAAGATCTCTAGGCCATCTAAGCACCTGCCTGGCAAGCTCAGAGACCTGAGTGCCACCCGTGGTATCACATGTTGAGTTGGTCATTGGTGCCCACTGAAGCAGGGGCAGTAACCCAGAAGCTGTAACCCAGTTGTGAGGGGGCTGAGACAGTAGGATTACTACAAGTCTGAACTGTATAGTGAGACCCCTATATAGAATAAATAAAAAGAAAAAACTAGGGAGGCTATATTCAATTTAGAAGTTGTAATTAATTGTGCATCTTTTAGTTGCTATATAGTGGAAGAAAGGCCTTTCCTGGGAATGATCTGTACAGTTTTAAAATATGGATTCAAGACACAAGACTGAGGGTTGCTACCCAAGGGAACCATGGACAGCAGTACACTTCGACAAAGGATGACCTCTAGGATCACGCTTTTACTTTCCATCACTAATTCAACATATTTAAAGACAAATAAACCTGCTCCAACTTGACCATTATAATCCTGTAGGGTTTGTGTTAGAATGACACTCAATGGAAGCAATTTTTCCTCTATTATTTTTACTTTAAATTAGATGACAATTAGAAATTATAGCTCAGTATTTAACTTCCAAAATGTACACATTCGCTCTCTAGGGGAGAAGTGAAAAAGCAGATCACTGTTGCATGTATGACTGTTAATCAATGTATTTTTATTTCTTTTTTACACCTAGCCATATTTCCATTTCTAACAAACATTTCCCTTGCTACAACTTTCACTGGCATTGACAACAGTATGTGAAAAGGTGCTTTAAGAATAAGTGCAGAGACTTAGGCCACATGGCTTTGAAGAATAGAAGTGTAAGTACTGATAAATGTACAAAATGAAAAATCATTTCCTGTGAGGTATGGTAGTGCACACCTATAATTCCAGCACTTGGGAAGCTGAGGTAGGAGGATTTCCTTGAGTTCAAGGCCAGCCTGAGCATCATAGTAAGTTTGAGTCCAGCCAAAACTACACAGAAAGAAAAAAAATCTCAAAAAAATTCATTTCCTTTATTTTGTAGACATGATTGTGAATATTTCTAGGAAGAGATGGGGCAGAGAATACCCAAGAAAAACTGGCGGTGCAAAGTGAACGTCATGAGATGAAGTTGGCCTAGCAAACATGCAACGTTCCCATGACGAAGACAGGATCTCGCTGCAAGGGTACACGCACTGATGGCCTCACTGAGGAGCTACCCAGGGGGCTCTGTCTCTACTTCTCCAAGGACTTTATAAACTCTTACCTAATCTATTCTATGGCTTTTCTCCATTGCTCTTAGAACTATGATTTTTCCTTATATTCTTCCTCATGCAATTATTTCTGGGCTGACTTTAATCGTTTGTCACAAATTGTTAAATATTGAGACAGGCCTAAATATTTATTAATTTTCTCAGGAGAAAAAAAACCTTTTCTGCAAGTGGCATCACACACACACACACACACACACACACACACACACACACATACACGAGCACTTAAGTGTCCTGTTAGTCTTGACAGCTCAACAAGCTTATAAGATAGTGAAACAGTGATTACAAATAGTGAATGTAGAGCCTGCTGGGTTTATCTTTCCCTTCCTTGGGTTCAATAGAAATATTTGCAAATCACATAATTTTATTTTTAACATAGTGGCAACTATATAAAACAATTTTTATAAATATCTAATAGAATTTTTTTTAGCTAATGTATTTAATTATTTAATTGTTTTCATGCCTTTTAGTGACCTTATTTTCTTCCAGCACTTTTTGAAAGTGGAGGTCACATGAACCAACTTAGGGAAAAACCATTGGAGGGATTCCAAAGTAATTGTTTCAGGCAAGTGAAATCTAAAGGTTAGACAGCATCTAATTCAATGAAATGCTGCCATGTGGGCAAATGATGTCAGCTCTCTGGGGCCCTATAGCATGAGCGGCAGACAGACCCCTCCCATGTGGGTAATTAGTGCAAGGGTGCACTGCTTCTAGAGGATGCTGCTACAAAAAGCATTTATAAGTAGTATGAAAGGAAACGTCATATACTTTAATAAACTTTCTCCTGGCTGACTATAGTCCTTTACCATTAATTGTTGAAGACTGAGGCAGGAAAAATATTCATCAATTTTCGCAGGCAAAGTAAACCTCTTCAGCAAGTGACATAACAATCCTCCTTTCATTCAAATAGCAAGTCTTGGCTGTCTGGTACCATCACTGTTCAGTGGTCTGAATGACTTACTTTGAAAACAGACACAAGTGCCTTCCTCAAGATGGTGTTGCTAGAAAGCTGAGTGCAGCCTCTGTGCTCCTTCCCTCATGTTGTTACAAGACAAAAATCCACACTTACTTTTTCCCAGAAAAGCTGCAAGAGAAAGCCTACTAGTCATCACTAAGAAGAGCTATGCACAGCAACCATTGTGCATAGACCAGATTAATATTTTATTGTACCCCAATATTATCACAAAATCTGAAAAAAGATATAAAACAATTCTGAGAAAAATACGGTATAGTAATCATCGTGAGAAGGGAAAATAACAAATACAGCAAGAAACTGAAGAAAGCCTAAATTGCTGATATTACGGATGGATTTCCTGTATGTATGTATTATTCATTCCTCCATGCATTTATAGACTGTTTACTTATGTACTCACACATGTCTTGCCAAATGTCAGATATTATTGAGTTTCTGATTTTATGAAGGAGCTTGGGTCATCTAATTCAATGCTCTTACTGTGCTTTCTGAGTTACAGAGCCTTTATATGAAGCTAACATTCCACCACACAATGCTTGACTGATGACTGGAGCTGAGGGCGTGAGACTTGGAGAGCCTGGCCTCGCACTCCTCAGCCCGGGGGTAGCAGGGCCCATGTCCTGCTCGAGAGCACTGCAGTCTCTTTTATGCTCAGCCTCATCCTTCTGAGTACCCTGATCTCCATCTCTAAAACAAGACAAACAATTCAGAGGTATACATGGCTCAACAAGCAATAATCTACTTGGCTACATGTTTGTTTTTCGCAAATAACAGTGTGCACTTTCCCATATTTCTGAAGGGAAAACAAACACCAAAACAAATAATTTAAAATCTACCCAACAAAATTGCTGCCCTAAATTCCTCAAAAGTTCCTCAAAACACAAAAAAGTATACAACGGTTGTCCAACATGCTACAACCCTCGTATCTACAGCTGTGCCTTTGCAGAGTCAGCAAGCTCGTGGACTAGATTCATAGCCTGGTGCTAAATTGTCAAAAATCTTTTTCCTTGGAAGAAAATGCTCTCAGCTCTCTTTCATCATTTCAGCTTTACTTGACATCTTCTCTGTACATACATCGGGAAAGGTGGATCTCTAGTTTCCTGATAAGTGAAAATATGGTTTCATCCTCCCTCCTCTTGCTTATGTTTACCCATTTGACAATGTTAACTTAAATAGCCCCTACTATGCTGAGAAGGTGACTAGGCTTTAAGAACAGGCGATTCAATATGCTGATCGGCAACATCAGCAACCCCAACTACTGACTCAGAGCCCAGATTTTAACAGGACTCTCCCAGCTGACTTACATGAACTACTGGAGAAGCTGAATAAAGACAGAGTCCTGCTCTTGAAATTTACAAAAATCTGTTAAAGGAAATATCCAGGCCAGTCCAAACAAACCAGTTAAGCAAAATTTTGAAAAACGCCGATCCCCAGATGGATGAATCCCCGTGGCCACATGGCTTGGCGAGTGGAGGAGTTTTTGTGCAAATTAGAAAACAGAAGTCTCTTGTTCCAGAAGCCACATCTACATGCATGAAAGCAGGAATATAAAGAGCACAATGACGGACACACTAACATTGGTTTGCCAGGTACAACAATCAGCTTTCTGTGATACCCGCATACTCTCCCTCCACCCCCTCCTTCATTTTTCTATCTCTTTCCCCAAAGACTGTTATCCTATAGACCAGGAAACTCCACTAGAATAGTCATGCAAGTTATGTTATAATCTGGTTTGTTTTAAAGAAATATGACCCTGGTAGCTATGTAAGAAAAACCCATGGGAGGAATATTTGAGAATATCCTGCGAAATTATGTACGTCTCAGGTAATGAGGCTGTGGAAAAGGTGAAGGGAATCACGAAGAATGGTTGGATGCACTCCCAGATCAAAGCAGGGTGGAAGGACAAAGGGGGACTTGTAGGGCAGAAGCTGGGAATAGAGCCAGTGCTGTTCAGGAGGGAGAGGGCATAGGAGTGTCATAAAGATCTCCTTCCCAAGGTCTGAAGCTCCTCAAGGCATTTCACACACTGACACCGAGTCATCCACCCAAAGAACTCAGGGGTGTTTAGCACACCTGCTTTTGCAAGCACCCACTTTTACTTCTGCAGTCATAGCCACATAGTGCAAAGGAGGAATAGATGGAGGGAATCTTAGAGGAAGGAGTAGCTGAGGAGTCAGTTCTGAGCTGCAAGCCTGGATGCACACTTCTAAAATACAACGTTGCACAGCTTCTCCATCTCTAAATCTCAATTTTCTTACTTGTATAAGATGGGCTGATGTCTTTGCATCAAGGTCCAGGATAGAAGGACATCTGTCTAGATAGATCTGTCTTTCCCAAATAGTATTATCTTAGTCATTTTCTCATTGTGGGACAAAATATCTGACATTTGCAACCTGAAGCAGGAGAGCTTTGCTTTGGCTGTCAGTTCCAGAAGCTTCAGACCATGGTCTGCAGGCTCAAGTGAAGTGGCAGGCAGAAGGTCCAGCGTGGGGGAAGCTGCTCACTTCATGGCAGCCAAGAAGCAGAGGAGGGGGATGAAGTCAGGAGGGAAATGCACCCTCCTGTGCCGTGCGCTGAGAGGCCCAGCTACTCCAGCCAAGCCTGCCTCCTAACAGTACCTGCAGCCACAGGTTTTATGGGGAACTGATTGAGTGGTAAGAATAGTGGCCCTAAATATATGAGGCTTTTGGGGGCATGCAAACTCTAAACTATAACCCTGTTTCACCAGTTTCCCTTGAGGAATACTAGTGGTACCCCTTTCCATTGTAAGATGATTGCAGTTTGAAAGGAAACGATCTTCCTTGCTGTTAAGATTTTAAGTAATGTCTTACAAAACTAAACCAAAAAAAAAGGGGGGGGGGATACAAATGAAGGACCATTTTGTATCTGTACATACAAAATAGTTAGGATAGGTATACAGCTACTTTCTCTTAGTTCAGTGAGAAGAAAGATTTGTACTCATAGTGTTTGGACAGGATATCATGTCTGCATCTTGTACTATGAATAACTACTACAAAGACAACAATATACAATATATTAATTATTGAATCTATCCTACAAATTTGAAACTGTCTTGTTGCTATTTCTCAATAAAATTAATTAAAAAAAGAAAAAGAAAAAAAGATTTTAAGTAACGTGACATCTATAAAACAAGTGCAGGGCTTCTAGTCAAGGGATTCGCCTTCCTCCTACCTGTATAGGAAAGGGAAATCTACCACTCTAGATTGTCTAATGGCATGTCTGGAATACAAAAGTATCACAGGACTTTCATTTCATGGAATTTTAGCCATAGAATAACTTTAGCAAAGTGCTTTTCTCCTAGGGCAATTGCACAAAGAAACTTTTATCATCTTCAAGAGAAAAAAAGCATAATTCTTCATTTGAAGGTTACATGTGGAGAAATAAAATTGATTTGCAAAAATACTACTGAATGTATACTCTGCAACACATGCTCCATTTCATTATCATTTGTACATGCCGATAAATAGCCCCAGATCAACACTTATCACTTTTATAAACATCCTGGGTATGTAGTCAGTATCTGCTTAGAATAATTATGTTCACTGATGGAGGCAACCTGGCAAATTATTCTGCTAAGTTAACTTGACAACACTGCAAGTACTTTGATTTAAACGTGGTAGAAGCAAAACTAATAGTATTCATTATGAATCTTGGGAATTTCATGAGACTGTGGTAGAGTTACCCTGAGCACTGAGAACAATGACCTGGAAGAATCGTTATTCAGTGCCTAGTATGTTCGATGCCAAGCAAATTGCTTGGCATCTATCCTTTTAGGGACATTTGAAACCAAAGATTTTTTTAAATGCCTTTATAAACTTTTGAAGTCACACAGAACAAACATGTAGATATTAACTTTTATTTATTGTGTACTAATATATTTTGTCTCTGAAAGAAATAAAAAGCAAGGGAAACCCCAACAGATACCCAAAGGATATCTTTAGTTAACCTTCTGGCATGACGTTTTCTAAGAAAATAGAACAGTAGTCAGAGGGAAACAGAAATCAGCCCCTTGCTCTTGGCTTTGCCTCTTCCTGATCATGAAATCTCAAGGAGATTTCTTTGGGTTTTGGTCTCACTGGCTACGAGAGACTTTGCTTCTAACGTTGTCCCATCTTCAATGTTCTATGATCCCATGGATCTTTAGTGTAGAGACCCCTAACATATGACATGTCTTTGAGGTTCCTCTACATCCTTGCTGACATGAACACTATCACATACCTGCTACTCCCAGTTAGTTGTGCTCCTTCTTCATGCTGGGATTCCTAACCTATCCTGGCACAAACACAAGCATCTCACTGCTTCCTTATCATAATGCAGTAGAAGGTTTCTAAGTTCTCTTTGACCTGCTTCCACTCAGTTCCACTTGACTGAGATACTAGAAGAATCAGAATGCAAGAATCAGGGGCCAGGGAGTTAGCTCAGTAGAATAAACGTTTGCCTGGAAAGCTCAAGGGCCTGAGTTCAATCCTTGGTTCTGAAAAAAAAAAAAAAAAAATTCAAGAATCAGAATCCTTTCCATTCTGTCTCTGCCTGTTTCTCTCACTCTTGCTCTCTGTCTCCAGTCCAGCTCCTTTTAAACTTATGCAATGTTTTCTGTACAATATGTAATAATTAAACAATGCTCAGTCAATAATTCTATTTCTATTGGAGTAATTTCCTTAAATTCAAATAATTTAAGATAAAGCTGAAAGGTGGGTTTTTTCTTGAGAAGAATTAGGCCCACAGAATACTGACGAGTGAGCTTTCAGGAAAAGAAATTCTGAATAAAGTTGGAATGCAGAGCTGTTGTGGTTTGTATCTAGGTGTTTCCCAAAAGCCTCATGTAGTGATTGGGACAGGCTTCTAAACTTTGTGATTATTCATGATCCAGTTGTGAGATTATGTGTGTGAGTGCTACACCAGCCTGGGGAGGAGAGCCTGAATGCAACATAAGGGAGGCAGACTTGCTCTCTGTAGCCATTGTTGCCCCTACTCCTCCTGCTTGCTCTTGTCCTTTTGCTGGTTTTTATCACCATGAACTCCTACCCTTTGCTGTATGTCACTCTACCTTGGAGCCAGCTGAGTGTGGACTGAAACCTCCACTAACTGTGAGCTAAATAAACCTTTCCTTCCTTCATTTTGGGTGTTGGGCATTTTGTCCCAAAAACAAGAGAAGAGTGAAACAAGAGCCATGTTTTCTGATCATGATTTCTGGTGTTGCCGCAGGCCTGCCTTCACATAAGCAAAATAGTTAGGATAGATATGCAGCTACACAGACCAGTTCTGTGTGATCACAAGGTATCTATGCAAGTACCAAACTCTCCATTTCAGAAGCCAAAGAAAGGCCTAAGAAAATCAGGAACCATCACTGCATTTGGCACCAGTCAACTGCCCTTAGTGGTGAAATAGTTCTCCCCCCCATTACAGTGGCAGGAAGAAGGAGGAGTACATGCCAATGAAGACTCTTCTCAGACCACTGAAATTACAGCATTAACACCTCCCACAAATCTTTCTACTGTTTTACTCACGTGGACACTTATGCAGTCCACAGAAACCAAAATGGGAAAAAATAGCGAAGTATAGAAAATGACAAACATTCTATGTTATACTTTCTAAATATGGAGTACTCAGTTGGATGAAGGCCATACTAACAGCCTGATCACATCACAGAGAGAACATTACAATTAACACCCCATCCTTGTGAACTCCTCTAAGATAATTATTATGTTTCTTTAAAGCTGTAGGAGTATAATCCTCCTCTTTTTACTGTTGGAAATGTTCTTGCCCTTGGGTCAAGTATTTTAAAACTTCTGATAAAGGATTTTCATAGATAATTCTGTAAGGCAAGTAAGGGAATCAGTAGAGAGATTTTGCCAAGAAAAGCATCAGTGGTGCACTTAAGCTGGATCACTTTGGGGTGGATAAAGAACTCAGTGAGCAGTAGAAGCCTTTCAGAAAGAGGAACAAGAACCTCTTGTCTGATCAGTAAGGGAGAAAGCCCAGAAAGAGAGGTAGAAGTGTCTTTCAGCCCTTGTAGGAGAAAGCCGACATGAGGCTCAAACACTTCAGGACAGATGGGTCCTGTAGGGCTTCCAGGCTTCTACTGGAAGAAGAGTACAGGCCACTGCCATTCTGAAGAGCAGCTCTGTCCTGTGCAACTCAGCTGAAATCAAGCCACATGTTACTTAGCACCAATGCTTGCACTTACTTTGTTGTGTGCATTTTTTTTTAAATTTTATTTATGTGTGTGTGTGTGTGTGTGTGTGTGGCCAGCTCAGCCCACCAGGGGGCGGGGCTGGCTGGCATGTGGTGCTGGGGGATTGAACTGCGGTCCCTGTGCTTTGCTAAGCTTGTTCCAAGTAGGTGCTTTAGACCACTGCGCCATCCCACCAACCCCTGCATTTTGAAATTCACTAATTAGGTTGTTACGGATGAGCAGCCAGTGCTGAATAACCTAGGTGAGACGTGGGAGACTGGTCTCTAAATTAGGAAAGTGTCAACAGATGTGATGCGAATGATCGAAATGGTGGAAACAAAAGATGGTGCAGGAACAAAGAGAATGTGAGAATGAAAGGGCTGCAAAGTGCCACATTGTAGCTCAGGCAGAAGGATCAGTGCATTCATCACCCACATGGATCATAAGTAGGGGAGAACTTGAGATTGTGACTGGAGTAATCTACAGGCATGAAGAAGTAAAAATGATGACAACATGGGGAAATACTTTCAGAAGTTGTGAAAATATGAGATATTGTGACCAGGAATAATAACACATTACCTTTAAGATGGGAAACTACTATTTTCTCAGATTACCATGTTCTCTGTATTGATGAGAGTAAAGACAAGAAAAAGAAAAGACAAATGTCAAAAGTTTTTTGATGACGTGAAATAGAGGGTGACATTTGAGGGACAAAAATTCCTTTCTTAAATCATGCCCAGTCTCAATTGCCAGCTCAGCACACCCCGGGGTTGGGGAGGGAGGCATGGCACACTGGAGATCAAGCTCCAGTCCCTGTGCCTGCCTAAGCAGGTACTTTACTCTGCTGAGCTATCAAGCCGGCTTTTCCTCAATTATTTTCTATACTGTTTCATATAACTATGGTCATACTCTACCAATATTGTTTTCTTTATTTGGGTTTTAACATGTCTTAAATGCACATCCCAAAGTGACACCCCTACAGCCCACTGATGTTAATAGATCCAAAAGTAAATGAGGGAATACAGTTCAATAGTAGAGCAGTGTCTTTAGGAGTCAGCTGGGGATAGCAGTTCTTGCAAGGAAATAAGCAGGAATAGATGCAAGTGCCTGAAAAAAAGAGCAGAATTGTGTCACTCAGCATGGGACTGCTAGATGATATCCTAAGGGGACAGGTAGACAGAAACACAACCCAACGAGTCCTTTCTGATATTTTAAAAATGACAAGGACACTTTAGAGGATAAGTCTGGCTTCAGAAATATTATATGAAGAGGCTGTAAATAAATCTTTGTTAATTCATCAGAAAATTTATCAGGCACTTCTATGGCACTAGGTACTAGATGTTCGAAGCATTTTATAAATATTAGTTCTACTTTGAGCATCTCTATTGTATGGGCATTGTTATTATTCTCCATATGCAGAAGTATTAAAAATATTATGAGTGTCTACATTTCTAATTTACTTAGAAGCTTTTCACTCCTAAGAAGTTAAAAGAATG